>NC_057699.1:1089596-1129596 GCF_014466175.1 Vespula pensylvanica | reverse complement strand
TTTCTATTCGTTCACTTTCAAACAAACGCGTTTAAACGTATATGAAGTATTTCTTCTTCCATTTCCGTTTCTCTCGCAGCTCGAAAACTACTGTGCTCTCTGGACAATGGATATGTTTATTCATGCAGTTATTTATTAGTTTGGACAATTAGCATTAATTAGCGCAATTTACCGTATAATTCTCTATCTCTTTCTCTCTATTTCTCTCTCTCTCTCTCTCTCTTTCTCTCTATCTCTCTATCTCTTTCTCTATCTCTCTCTCCATCTCTCTCTCTCTTTTACCACAGTTATATTCCAACGTTCATCGCTACAAATACAGCGCCATGCGGTCTCGATGTTTTAGGGAGACCCACTGCCTGCAGCATTCTGCCTTCGAGGGGTTGACCTTTATCGGAAATTATCGCAAAACCTGCAGGAGAATGGAGAACTCGTCGACAACCAGCTTCGTGAGTTTGAATTCTTATCGACTGGAAACCGAACGAACAAAGAACTTGGAATGATACGTTTCTATTCTTCTCTTTTTCCCCCCTGCTCCGGTCTTTCTTTAAAGAGACAAAAGAACAGATTGGCAAAGTACGAACGATCTAGTCACGTTAGTATAAATTGAATGAGGATACTCGAAATTACATAAAAAAAAAGAAACAATTTCTGATTGA
The DNA here is from genome assembly GCF_014466175.1 of Vespula pensylvanica. NCBI lineage: Eukaryota > Metazoa > Arthropoda > Insecta > Hymenoptera > Vespidae > Vespula > Vespula pensylvanica. The sequence goes on along the minus strand of NC_057699.1, from coordinate 1,128,940 downwards.
TAAATGTGAAAACGTTAAAATATAACAAACTAAAGAAACTACTTTTCGTTGCTGCGATTTTGCAAGAAAGATTCTCGAAGGAATTAGAAAACAAATATCAAGTTCGACGCATCAATTATAAAATTAGCAGAAAAATTATAAAATTATGAAACAACATCGATGTTTCAACAGTGGCAACGACAATAACAAGAACACAAGAATAAAAAAAGGAAAAAGAAGACGTCTCATTAGCGATACTTTCGGATCGACATGAGAAAACGACGAGAGAACTTAGGAAACTAAACCGCAGGAAAAACGAGTGACTATGAAACCGAAGAAGTGAACGCATGTGGCTTTCATTTCGTTTTAGCACCAACAGCCGTTTGAATCGATACCTCTCACACCGAGGGCATTGACGCGTGACACCAACGAAAAGACAATAGCGACTACCGTAAAAGGAAACGAAAAGGCTCGTTATACGACTACATACATACTCGGCAAGTGATATCGATAGTTTAAAGATCCTTTAAATCTAGCTTAACACCAACAAATCTACATTCGACCGCAGACGATACGGAAATGCATCGACATGCACACGTGGTTCGTTAAAACGATTCAACGAGTTCTAGAAATGTCGTATTAAAAGGAAAGAACAAGTTAAGAGAGAGAGAGAGAGAGAGAGAGAGAGAGAGAGATTGTTCTCTGGTCGATCGAAGTAAAGTTTAGAGAGGTGTGATAGGAGTAAAAGACAGTATCGGTCGAATTTCTCGGCTATTGCTTGATCGTACAGCGGTCTCGAGTATGAACTGAGAGAAATACGTAGCGAAGCTAACCACATCAAACGAAGAACCGAAGTACTTCGTGAGCCAATCTCCAATTATCGACGACAACGCCCGGCAACGTCGTCTTACTTGGCTCCGTCTGGGCTCCGACGTCTTCGTTGTCCTCTAATCGGGTATCAAGTAGCGGTTCTCTCCTACCATTCCTTTCAGTAACGATCTGTCCGGGTGAACGATCGTACGTGGCTCTCTCAAGGAAACTCATCCTCTTCTTTCTTGTTTCTCTCTCTTTTTCTCTCTTTCTCTCTCTCTCTCTCTCTCTCTCTCTCTCTCTCTCTCTTTCTTGTTTTTTCTCTCTTATTCTTCTCTCTTATTCTACTACTCTTATTCTTATTCTCTGTCTCTTTCCCTTAGATAGGACTAAGACATCGAGATTTTTCATCGAGACGACGGAAGTTTACGGACCATCTACTGCACACGGTTTATTGTTTCAGACAGAAGCATGATTTATAGGGTACACCACCGCCGGTAATGAAATTTAAGAGCAACTCGTTTTTAAGTATTTACCGCGTTCGTTTTCATCTTCTCTTTTCGAGCGTGAAACGAAGAAAAGCGCATGTATTTTATTGCGCTTGAAACTTACTTTTAAAAAGAAAGAGAACAAAACGTCTAATACCTTTACGCTGACGCGAACTACTGATACATTTTCTTTCCTTTACCACGATTAAAGTCGCGTTTAGTTTCTCCTCGGCTCGTCCTTTTTCCTCTCTTTAGTTTAAACTAAACCGTTTGATTTCGAAGAATGAACGAGGGTAAAGAGGAAGACGTTAAGCTTTGCTCCCATCATTTCTTAGCATATAATTAAGTAACGTCAAAATCTCGCCCGTTAAAAACAAATTTTCTTCGAAAGTAATCTGCTTTACTGTATCTATCCGTCCGTTTCTTATCTCATCGAAAATACGGAAACGATTCGGTGAGGTATTAGTGCACGATAACGTGATCGTTCTAGCTGGGGAGTAGTCACGTTATATTTTCCCTTCCATTAGCCGAATGATACGAGACCGAAAGAGAATAAAAAGATAGGCGAACGAAAGAACAGAAAGATACAGAATAGGAGGAAAAGAAAGAGGAAAAGGTGGGCGAGTTTTATTACCCATGTTTTTGTCAACCCTCTGAGGGATCGACCGTTCCCTTTTTCTTAGCAGTGATATTTCACCATAGCCAAGAAGAAACGTTCGCCTCTTAAGCATTTGAACCCATCGAGCGTAGCCCGGAGAGACCGTACGAAGAGAAAAGAGAGAGAAGGAGTATACCGTAGAAGGGGTAGTTACCCGCACTGCAGAATTGCCATGGCCCACTCTCGTTCCCTCTCTCTCTCCTTTTCTTTCTTTCATTCTTTCTCTCTCTCTCTCTCTCTCTCTCTCTTTCTTTCTCTTTCTCTCTTGTTGTCTCTCTCTTTCTCGCTCTCTTTATTTTACTCCCCTAATCCCAACACCATAAATTAGTTCGGACGGAAGTTCGATACGTTAGTTGCATTTGTCCACGGTACGCCGAAATAAAGAGGAGTCGGTGAAGAAGCGCGCGAGTAAAACCTCTCAACCACCCACTCACCCTCTTCCGCCTCTCTCCCATACCTTTACTACTCTTGCAATTTCTATCTGTTTCTCTCTCCCTCTCTCTCTCTCTCTCTCTCTCTCTCTCTCTCTCTTCTCTTTCAGACCTTTCTGGCCGTTCGTCCCTTCCCTTTCCTTCTCTCTTACTCCATTCGCTATGTATTCTACTTGAATCGTTTCAATTATTTACTGCTCGAGGTATTGCAACCAGGAGTCGTACCAAAGTGTCCCAGTGAGTCTAAGATTTGTAATGTAACATGCGAGAACTTCTGGCGTTCGTAAAGAAAAAAAAAAATAAATAAATAAATAAATAAACAACGAAAGAGAAGTAGTGTTTCGATGAAAAGAAATGTCAAAAAAAAAAAGAAATCGAAAGAGAGGAATAGAAATAAAGTAGCTTTTGCGAATGGTAATGTAAACGATTACCGCGTAAACTATAATAATATTCTAATTGATTAGCTCGTTTATTAACGTAATACGATCGTGAAATGTGCAAAATTAACGATAATAAATCGTTATGGCGCAGCTGTTACCCCGTGCAACGTATTTATGATTCTCGTTTTGACGAGGCGTTATAAAAGCGCTAATAACATAATTTTCCCTTTCTCTCGTCACTAAGAGATCTTCATCTTCGACCTCGTCTCTCACCACCCGCTCGTAGCTAATTAGCGGCCGTAACTTCGTTAGTGGTTTTAGTTCCGAGGTGAAGCTCTCGTTGATGTGAACTTTAGATCGAGGCAGAGATCGAACCTAAGTCCTATACTTCTCTATGATCGATGATCTTCGTGGGAAATAATTTTCATGTAGCTGCGTCGTTACGCGTTCTACTATATTAATGACATTTCTGCACCTTACAATCCGTAAAGTACAATGGAGTACCAAAGACAATAGCCTTCGCTCGATTCTAACGAATCAATCATCGTATCTAGACTGAACTCGATAGAAAATCCAAGAAATGTGCTAGAAGCAAGAAACAGAAACGAATCAGAAACGAAACAGGTTGATGCTATTACGTCGAATGGAAAATTCATTTTACTTTAACGTCGATCGTCGAAATTTCATTCGATCGAATCAGAGTAACGAAGTAAGGCAAGTCTCGCAATGTTATTCGAAAATTCAACCATACGGATTCATCTTACATTGGATATGCCATTGTGAATTCAATGATAGGCACCGCGAGATATCGAATTTTTTTCTGGCGATTGCTAGGAAAAAATTTCCGGTCGATGTAAGAGATAGAAAAGATAGAAAAGGAAAAGGGGGAATGAAAGAGAGAGAGAGAGAGAGAGAGAGAGAGGGAGAAAGAAAGAAAGAGATAGTAATAGATGATAGAAGTAAAAAAAGATGCGGAGAAAACTAGATATCTCGCTCGCATCTTTTTCGTTCCCCTTTCTCTCTCTCTCTCTCTCTCTCTCTCTCTCTCTCTCTCTCTCTCTCTCTCTTTCTTTCTCTAAAAGCTTTTATTGTCGACGAACGAAGGAAAGTTAGACGATCGTGCCAGAGATGGCTCGGTAAGAAATCGAGGGGTGAAAGTTTTCTCCCCAAAGAACGGAAGGCCTCTCGCCTTTACGAAATCTTCGAGGTTTTATAGGCCGAGATAAATAATGTATCAGGATATTGGAGGATAATCGCACGTCGACGAGAGAAATCGATGGTTTTAGCCAATTAGGTGTTAGACACGTTCGTATATAAACGCAGACGTTACGACGTATATTTAGTTCGCAGGGTATACTATCGTGTATATATATATATATATATATATATATATATATATATATATATATATATAAGAAAAAAAAAAGAAAAAGGAAAAAAGATATGATTACCACGTTCCGTATTTTGTTCTTGTATGTGAACGTGTCAAAGAAGATAAAAACTGGGACATAGAAGATCGTTCGATGGAAATAAAAGTAAAGCTACTCCTGTCCCGTTTTAACGTAGTACGTTTTAAGAATACTTGATAAGGCCACTGGCATCCAACGTAAGTCGAATTTACGTCGGAAGCGACGATGCGTATAGCCTTCTCGTAAGGTGAACGTGATCTAAAATTCTGTCCTGATATTTTATTCATGATTTCAATCAGCGGTCGAATATCACTTTCCAAGTGCGAAACTTCGTTACTTGATCGAGTCGATCGACTGATTCGTTAACGATCCTCTTCCTCGTAGGTACGTTCCACTTGGCGCATTATCGAGAAACGAGTTTTCACAAGAAGACAGATCACACATATCCTTCCGACATGATTCAATATATATCACGTGATAATTCTATTCAATCGAATTGTTATCATTTACGAAAAGCTGTACCAAAGAAAATACAAATATAAAAGTAAAGAAAAAAAGAAAAAAGGGAAGAACGCACTTAAGAAATCCATTCGCAATAAAAATAACGCAATAGCACTAACACGAGGTTAATGTAAATCAAGGTGCTAACTTTACCTTGATAGAAAATTTCATTACACGGGTATAAAAAGGATGGAGATAGAAAAAGATGAATAGAAAAAGAGACAGCAGGAAAGGACAGGAAGATAATCACCGGTATTAAAACCGCAGTCACATTAAGTAGGATATTTCGCAAATATTCCATTTAAATGACACGATTTAATTAAATGGAATTTATTTCAAATCTTTCCCGCTTGCATCTGGTTTGCACTATTTTAATAAAAATGATGACATTAATGTGAGAAGAGAAATCGTAAGAACGTATATTAGAGCGAATTCGATGGCGGGCTCGTACAAAGCGGTTCGAAGAAAAAGAATTCTTTTTTTTTTTCTAAATGAATTCGTTTAAATATCGTCACTGACCTTCGACGATCGCAGGAGAGATCAGTAGCAGCAATAGCTGCGCGACGAGGTAAAACGCTGAGACAATAGTGCGGATCAGCGACATCCATCTAGAACTTGGCGTGACGCCGCGACGTAGAAAGGACGATTCGCGCCGGAATCTCGGTGCGGACTGGCACACGACGGGGTTACTGTGCCTCACTCTGTGTCGGTGAGAGGGGTGAAACGCGAACGAACGAACGAACGAACGAACGAACGAACGAGCGAACGAACGAGCGAGCGAACGAACGAGCGAACGAACGAGCGAGCGAGCGAGCGAACGAACGAGCGAGAGAACGAACGAACGAGAAGGAGAGCAAGTGCGACGGCTGAACTAACGGAGGAGTACAGAGGGAAAGACGGTGTGAGAGCGAAAGAGAGGGAGAGATGCTTTTCTCGTCACGAGCTTTAGGGTTTGTTCGCATGCGCCCATCCAGGTTCACGTGCCTTCCGCCATCGCGAATCGTAGGATCCGCCTTCCTCGTAGGAAAGACACGTTTCCAAGAGGATATACGGAGAAACACACGTACAGAGGACGATTCTAAACTATCTCTCTCTCTCTCTCTCTCTCTCTCTCTCTCTCTCTTTCTCTCTGTCTTTGTCTCTATCTCTATCTCCATCTATCTATCCATCTACCTATCTATCATCTTTCTCTGTTTCTCTCATCGATATTATCTTCCTGCATGTTATAAGAGAATCGATGAACGATCGAAGCTCCACTCTCTCCTCTCCCTTTCTCTCACTCATGTTACTCTCTCTCTATACTGGACTATAAACAGCCTGGGGAAAGTGGAGCTTCGAAGCTCGCGTGAAAATACGATAATATCGTATCCAACCTATACACCTTTTTGAACGAAATACATATGTATATACGATCAACAACTACCGTTCATTAACCATTCAAATCTCATTCCTTTCGCAAGAATAAATAACAGATAAAGGGTAGAAGAATCTCTTCTCGTGACTCCATCATTGATCATTTTTTAAATAATCTGATAATATATTTTTGGTATGTTCATTGATTATTTTATCGTAGTTAATTAAAGAAGGTACATTTTCGGTCCATGAATTAATAATGATTTCTACGTTTCTAGACACTTTAGACGACTATGATTGGGTGAGTAAGAGGAGAAGGAGAAGGAGAAATGAAATAGAGAGAGAGATGGAGAAAGACAGAGAGAGAGAGAGAAAGAGACAGACAGAGACAGAGACAGAGAGAAGCATCGCAGTAGTAAGTAGGCGAATGTAGTCAGACGAAGCTAAACTTTAAGCGCAGAAGTTCCTTGCACATATTCTTGGCGTCATATTAAACTTCCTCCTACTTCGAACTCGGTGAACATAACGGGTAACGAACGAAATAAGGTACAAATTGAAATTGTCCCTAAAGGAAAAAGATTGATATTGAAATGAAATTGCAAATCGGAACTGTCCGCGGAAATTAACAAGTAGCAAAGCGGCGACATTAAAAAGGGACTAAAGCGAGAAATAATTATCCAGTTGCGAAGTTATATCGAGTGGAAAGTTGTGCCGAGCGTCGAACTTTTCGGTGTTGCGTTTGAACGAAAAAAAAAAAAAATGAACAAAAGAATGATGAAAATAAAAATAAAAATACAGATAAAAATAAAAATAGAAGAGCGAGAAAGAAGAAGAAAAAAAATAAAGAAGTAAAAAAAATGATGACACTATGGTATCCAACGGCAAAGCAGCATGTATCTGCAAGCAAAGTTTCAATAGCGTCATTAGAAGTTTGCTATGTGCATTAGAAAGAAGTTTTTTTTTTCAATATATATATATATGTATATATATATATATATATATATATATTTATATATTTAAAAGAGCGTTTTAAAATATTCTCCATCGTGAGATTCGGTCGTTGGACGAAAAGAAATAGTTTTTTAGTGTCGGTCGAGATAAAAACGGAAACATTATCGAAGAGTTCATGTCGAATGGTTAAATTAGGTTCGTGATTCGAGAAATCGACGAATATACGTGGTAGGAGTACTTCGGGTTGAAACTGCTGATCGATCAGTCGATACCTTTAACCGTTGACCTACTTCATTGATTATCGCATTGTAACGTAATTACTTGCACCATGTGGTAATTATACGGTATGCACTCCGTCAAGTTCTCACGAGACTATCGAAATATTCAACTGAAAAATGAATTTCACAGGTTGAAATCGATATTATTGTACAAAGAAAGAGACCATCGATAAGACAGTGATCATGACGGTTAAAGTAAAATTCGAAGAGAAACAATTTGATATGAAGAATGTAGGAGGAGAGCTCGATAAAGGTCGAAATATCCAAAAATAGGTTGGAAGGATATCGCGAAGGTTGCTAAGCTTTCGTATCGTGTAGACGAGTGGTACGAGTCGTAAACTCGACTCATAACATGGATCTCGTACTCGCAATAGGCATTGCTAGGTACAACATGCATCGTTCTATTTCGAACGATGACTTTAAGAGCGAACTCGAACCCTCCCTTACGTTCTCGTAAACGTCTGGCGACAAGATATCGAAAACAGAAGCAACCAAGTTATTTCTTACTTTCGCTGGGTTACTTGTTTGTGGCTTTATAGCTTCTTAAGGGAGCTGGTAGTTCTGTGAAATTACATCCGATTAATGCCGCATACTTCAACGCAAACGACCTTGAGAATATTCCGATAGAATGCTTTATATCTCTTCCTATAAGAGAATGAGAGAAAGAGAGATGGAGATAGAAATTGTTAAATGAGCGATACCTCGCACGAAACAAATTTGTTTGTTACTCCGTTCACGGGATTAAATTACTCATCCAATTAACTCCCTAACTTCGTCATTGTCTACCTTCGGGCACGTTTTCCAATCGACTTTCATTCTTCGATCTTGCTCAGAAAAGGGCTTTTAAATCGGAACACTTTGCGTTACTTTTACGCACGCACGACGACGCATCGCGATCACCCTACACTAGAAGCGTCCAATGGAATACCAATTTGATCGACCCTCTATCCACTAGTTTCCTCTTTCCTCGTCTCCTTCTTTCTCTCTTTGTCTCCCTCTCTCTCTCTCTCTCTCTTTCTCTTTGTCTACCTTTCTCTCTCTTTCTCTATTTCTCTGTTCTAGCACCATCTCCTTCATGCTATCATGGCATTCTCTTTGGCCTAGGGAGAAAAGCTAGCGGACTTGGTAGTTGAAATTTTTCGTCGATCGCGAATACGGAATTCAGACTATTCAGGGCATCGTCTCAATGCTACCATAGAAACTCGAGATAATGTCTGGCATAAAGGAGAAAAAAGATGTCCTATTTTTGTAAAACGTTATCTTAGGCACGGATATCGTAAAGGAGACTTGCGAGTGGAGAAATATGTCGTGTACCGTAATACCCGTTTCTATTTTTAACCAAAAAATCAACTCTACAAACGGGGAAAGGATATATATTTAGATATGTACCTTTGTAAGAAGACGATTTGAAAGTACCGCTTCCCTGATGACAACTAACGACGTTTTCCTCAGACAGAATTATTTCACGAAACGACGTTTTCGCCATTCAGGGTTGTAGAAAGTCCGTTCCTAATTACCCCTTTTCGTTGGTAGTAGTCAACGATAATATTTTCCGAGAAAAAGTAAGATCGATACCTTGCATCTTAAAGAAACAAATTCACCTGTACTTTCCCATCGCGTCATCCTCAAACATTGACACTTTTTCTCCTTTTTTTTTATCAATTTATTTTCATACCATGATCAATATTTGAAACCTTATGAATAAAGTAGCGAGTATTGATAACTTCCGTACGTAAAGTTATCCTTCGTCTATAAAAAATGTTTCTTTCAAAGTTCATTTTGATATATTTGTACATATTTGAAAGCAATATTATATATATATATAGATAGATAGATAGGTAGATAGATAGATATATAATATAAAACGAAAAAGGTAAGGATAAAACTAGATGGAAAAGGTATTTTAATCCATGAGATTCAAGATTTGCATCGGGAGGAAAGCCTTGAAGAGAAAATCTTCGGTGTAGCCGACATCGAGAAGAAAGATGGCCGAGATATCGAGGCACATGCAAAATTTTCACTCGAGGGACCGACTGGAAGTTCATTTCCTGCTCTTCGCTAAGGTGCGAGCGCAAAGCGAGTAATTCGATTTTAGCCGAAAGCGTTAAGAGACATCGTCGACGAAGGCAAGAACGGGGACCAGGACGAAGATGTAAACGACGAGCTGCGGAAGAAGAGACTGGTAGAAGCTAGTACGGAAGGATGAGAGGGTAGGAGGTAGCGATGGCGAGAGTACTCCGCCTGGAGCAGAAGACTGCTTGGAAATAAGTTGAAGCCGTCAAAAGAACCTGAAGCGGCTTTATTCGTGTCGTCCTAAGAATATGGCGTTCCGCGAACCTAAACGTCTCCGATGGAAGAACGACGATACCGAGAGCAAAGCGAAGAGAAAACTTACAAACTTTCTATATCACTTTTTAACACATACCATAGTACCCTTTATAAATATACTCTGAACGATATTCTAATGACGTCAGAAAGTCAACCTCTCACGATCGCAATATTGGAGAGTTGAGATGCTTAAGCCGACGGTCGTTATAGGAACGCGTGATTCTGAATAATACGTCGTGAAATCTACCCAGTTAGATATCGATTATGATATCTATGCTTAGTCATGTTCAACACATTGACGCATTGATAAACATGTGACAAACTCTGGTATATCTTCGGGAGATTGATGGGACTGATCTGGAGGATAAAATGAACTTAAGGAAAAACTCTATCCCTAAGGTAATATAGGTAACTAATAAGGGTATGATATATCGAGGAAAAAAAAAGAAACACGAGGAAAAGAAAAATGAAAAAGATGTGCAATTTTTCTTTAAGCTCGACAAAGTTCGACGATTATTTTCCACCGATACCATCGATCGAAAACTTATAGGTAGCCTCCTCCACTCCTACTTCTTTCTCTAGTTTATGTCGAATCGGGATTGTCGAAGTACTGTACCGCATGCAGCCCTTCAATTAATGCACTATGGAAGGGGAATGGCACTACGGAAGTGAACGTGTTTGCGAACCTTTGACAAACGAGTCGCATAAGGACGAGTAATTAGGCGGACACAGCGTGAAACCGTCCATGTGTGCGCGTGTCGTACCTCCACGTACGCGTATACTTATACAAGTATGTGTGCCCGACTACGTGTATGTATGTGAGGCAGTTCGAAGAGAGTACAGCTCGTTCGATAGCATCGAGACATCATTGTCTAACCGCGACTAGGACTGCCATACCATTATTCTGCCGGTGCGCTTTGACGTTTGTCCGAGGCTCAAGATAAATTGCCTTTCAACGGTGGGAACATTGAGTAAATAACATGCGTCGAATCGTCGTGGTACCAAAGGAGGATACGAGACGTTGTCTTGACGATCCTCCTGTATTTGGAAAAGCCTTCGTTTAGGTACAAACAAACACGAGCAAAGTCAATCTAATTGTAATTTCTTCCTTTTTTTCTCTCTTTTTTTTTTGTCTTATAAACGTTTTCCCTTCGCTTATTTTTTGTTTTCTTCTGTTTTCGCGTTTCGTCAAGATCTATAGATTTTCAAACCATAACTATATTATCTCAAAGGATTGTTCAAAATTCATAGTTTCGATTGACTTTCGAAAGTTCCTTATTCCTTTATATATTGTCAATGCTCGTTAGTGCCACAACGTGATTACATTAAATCCGTATTTGCAGTCGCATGAAACAAGGAGAGTACCAGTCTACGATTATATCGAAAGGCTAAAGTACCACGGGCAAGCTGATAAAGCAAAATCGTTTCCAGGAGGTAGCAATTAAGTCGAACGAGACGAGAAATAGCATGTGGTTTTCATTTGTATCTGGTATAGCTAGCTAATAAAACAGATACTTGACCCGGAGGATTTCTGTCATTATCGTTCGACAGATATTACTTTAATATTTCGAGAGTAGTTGAAAATAATCTTGATCGTTTGGAAGGTTATAATATCTTCTATAAAAGTGCAACGAATTGACAAGGAATAATCGATACATATAATCAAAAAAAAATATTCAGACGCGACATTTTAAGATATTTAATTTAAGATCTTTAGGATCGTGAGGGTTTTGACATTTTCTACTTATAAATTTATGATTACTGTTATACATACCTGAAACGAAAATAATTTTCTCATACATAACGATGTGACAAATGACGTTCCATTTCTTCCATGACGATATCGAGGATCTCGCACACAAATATACTTAGAATATTTAAAAGGAAGAAGATCTTTAGAAAAACTGTTATCGAGAAGTTCGATCGATTGGACGAAAAGTCGAATACGTTAAAAAAAAATAAAAAAATAAAAAAAAAAAGAAAAAAAAGAACGTGTCTCAACGGCAACACTGGCAGTTCGTTCGGGCCATCGAACAGAATTATCGAACCGATAGGAAAGCTATCCGAGCAGGAACGGTCTCTGTCCTAGCCTAATCCTACCTGCTCGAGCTATTATCCCGGAAAAGCCAGTCGAACATCCGATTAGGAAAGCCGAACATACGTTATTTCCTTCATGGGAGGAGCGCGAGGAGGCATAGGAGGGGGATGAGGAGGAAATCGTTCCCCTGCTGGCTCCTACTAAAATGACATTTTATCGTTATTACATTTACGATCCCGAGCCTTGCTCGTCGATCGTTCCATAAACGAATTCCATATTATTTTCTTTATAAATCTCTAAATCTCTCCATCCAATAAAGAAAAACTAATGGCAATGAAAAATTCTACGATTTTTACAAACTATTTCGATCAAGAAATAATAGAAAGAAAAAAAAAATTAACATAGGAACATTTAATTGAAATATCATTGATATTCCAACGTGTCTATCGTAAAGACCTTAAAGAAGAAAAATACGAAGCTTAACTCGGCCACGGGAAATGGCGAAATCTAATTTAATTCGCAAACCTCTTTATTAAAGCTTACAACCGTTGGGTTGCCGTCCGAAATTAAACGTATTATTCGCAAACGAATATCGACTAGACATATAGTTTCGTTATCTCATGGCGATTATGTAAAATCAAGCGGTCCGTTGCTTTGAAACGTCAGCGTATCGCCGTTCACCCTCCAGCGAGAAAATAATTCCCGTAGCCGTTTCTCGGCGATACGAGGATAAGAAAAAAGGATTCAACCCTTTTAAATGGATGTGAAATGAATAGAACGGTGGTAGGAATACGAGGAAGAGGAGGAGGAGGAGGATAAAAAGAGAAGGAAAGAGAAAGGGAGAGAGAGAGAGAAAGAGAAAGGGGGAAGGAGAGAAGGAGACAGAAAAAAGAAATAAAAAGTACGAGAGAAAGAGAGTGAGAGAGTAAGAAAGAGAGAGAGAGAGAGAGAGAGAGAGAGAGAGAGAGACGGAGAAAAGAAATAAAAAGTACGACAGCAAGAGAGGGAGAGAGAGAGAGAGAAAGAGAGAGTTAGAAAAAGAGGACTGCACGAATCGCCATTGATAATGGGATTTTTCAACATTTATTCTCCAACGCGCGCAACTTGTAATTGATAAATGGAGCGTGGGTGAGTGTAATGGGTAGCTACCCAGAAGAAGAGAGAAAAACGAGAAGAAAGAAAGGAGAAGGATCGGAGATAAACGAAGGAAAGTAGAGAATAGAGAGAACTGCAGTTTCACCGCATGCCGGAAGACGAAGGCGCGGCCGGTCTTGAAGCGTTTCATGGTAAACCAAATATTCGTGGCATGCACTGGCGTTGCACGCCGGAATTTCTACCATGAAGTCGTTATACTGTACGACCACTTATAATTAATTGCTCTAGTTTATAATCGTCTTGTGGGCATTGCCACTCGGTTAGCCCCATAACAAAGATACCAACAAAGCCACCATCCTTTCGTCTCTCTGTGAGATTACGTCGGTTCCTTTAAAATCCTTAGTATTTCGAATATTCGTGAATATTTATCGATATCGTTGCAACCTTGAACATTGAAAGTAAAAACAAAGAATAATTATCTTCTGCGAAATCATTACGCGAATGCGTTTGTTGAACGCGGTGTTTTCTCGTATTCACGAGAGCAAAAAAGAGAGAGAGACAGAGAATGAGAAAATACAATAATATACATACTTCATTAATGCTCATACGACGGGACCCGTAGCAACACATTTTGGTTTACGTGTCAATTATGCCGACCAACGTATTTAATGTTAATCTCACCCTGCCAGTGTCAATTTATCGGAAATGTTCGCCATTAACATCCAAACGATTCAAGATTAAACAAACAATTTATCTTTTAAACATTCCATGTGAATCGGATTCTGTTTCTATACATAAATGAAAACTATCACGTATCCGATAGTCGAGTTACTACTTCGTATCAGGAAAAACAAATTTATTATAATATCGTTCGAAATTCCTTCGTATATCCTTTCGTATAAATAATATCGTTCGTATAATTCCTCGATCTCTCTGTCCAAGTCCTTTCTTTTTCTTTTTTTCAGAAGTCAAAAAATTACGACGAAGGGAAAGACGTTTGCTATACTTACATAGAACGAGTGAAACTTCATTGCAGAGAAATTAAGTTCTGTTTGAGCGTCAACGCAAGCACCTCTACCGAACGTCTCTATATGTCTTCCGTCGGTTAGACGCGACCGCGCTTGTTTGAGTTTACAGATTGCGCCTTCAGGGTATTAAGTCGCGTTATCGCAAATTACTATCCGATATACATATATACAATATGTATACAAGAGTAAAGTAGTGTACATCTCAGATTTAAGGATAAATGTCACAAAGACAATGACGACGATGGACGAAGACAGGGATGAAAACGTCTATTATTATTATTACTATTTCTTTCAGGATCGTTGCGAGTCGGCAAAATTTTTTTTCTCAGCTCATTTGTAACTATCATGATGTGTCTCCTCGTTAAAGTAAAGTAACTTGAAATACGTCGGCAATTATGATTCTTTTTCTTCTTTTCTTTCTTTTTCTCTTTCTTTCCTTCTTTCTTTCATTTTTATTTATTTTCGTAGATTCTATATTCGGTTGCTTCATTAAAGATACGATTCGTGACGATCGAGGATGAAACGCGATATTACTTTTACAAGTGTCGTATCTCTCTCTCTCTCTCTCTTTCTCTCTTGGCTTTTAACACGCGATAAGGTAATTTGCCGTAAGCAACTATCGTGAAATTCTCATCAGTGGAAACGTATATCGCATTAAATGTATCGATTTGAATGAGAGAAACATAAAATATTTCTCTAAATGCTGTAACATAGCCTCATTTTTTCACGACTTCGAATATAAAGAATATAATCCAGATTCTCGCTCTTTCTATCTGTTTTTTCTCTCTCTTTTCTGTCTCTCTTTCTCTCTCTCTCTCTCTCTCTCTCTCTCTATCTCTCTATCTGTCTCTCTTCCTCCTTCACTCGATTCATACACTCCCATCTCCTTCTCCTTCTCCCCTATCCTTTCAACGAATTTCCAAGCGCTCGTCGTACCTAAGCTTCTCGAGCGCGCTTCGGCCATTAAATATTTAGCGCCAAACCAGCTGTAAAAATCTCGTGCCGGAACAGGAATCTGTCTGCGGGTTCTGCACACGAAAAGAGATTGAAACGCGGGAAATAGGGAAGGGAGAAGATGGCGGAGAAACGTACAGTTGTGGGATAGGTAGGAGGAGAGAAAAAGTAAAAGCAGAAAATTCCTACCACGAAGATGGACAACTAGCTGCATTTGCGGTGGTATCGGAGCGCTCTCCTTTACGTAGGACCTTAAATAAAAGGAAAGGAAAAATCGGTAGGAAAAGCAACAAAAAAAAAATAGAGGAAAAGAGAAAGAGAGAGAGAGAGAGAGAGAGACGGAAGAAGAGGGAAAATGCGGTTTTAGGAAACAAAATGTAAAAAAAAAAGAAATGCACGAAATTTGTGGCGAACGTTCGAAAAGAGATGAGCGCTCGTTACGCTCGATAATTATATGTGCTACGATAATTATGTCCGATAAAGTCTTCCTCCTGTTTTTCCCTTGTCCTCTTTTACTTTCTACCGTTGTTCGGAATAAAATTTCGAAAAAATATTTCCTCGTATGATCGACGATGAGAAGAGGATAGTTGTAATAATGGCACATGGTATCGTCAGTATGAGACGGTCGAGAGAGCGATCCTATTATCGACGATAACATGGGATCTCTAACTTCGGATTAACGAGTCACTCAGGATTTCACGGACGCAAAGTCGACGTTCCTCGTCTGCGATGAGATCTGCGAGAGTCACCAGATTACTATGAAAGAGAGAGAGAGAGAGAGAGAGAGAGAGAGAGAGAGAGAGAGAGAGAGAGAGAAATATAACGATAGAAGGAGAGAGAAAGTGAGAAGGGTGAGCATCGACGAACGATAACGTGGCCAAGCTCTGAGCTGGGTCTATTAGTCTGACAGATGTAACGACGAACATCGTGTTGTTTGCGATATCGGCTTGCAAATTCTAACATGACCGCCTGAACGTTCGTGATAGACAGATATTGCGTTGGGATGATCATAACGGAGTCCACGGTGTAGAGAATTAGAGTTAGAGGGAGAGAGGGAGAGACAGAGAGAGAACGTTACCGAGGCAATTAGCTCTCGTGTAATTTCACGATTGAGAGATCGAGTATTGCTCGGTATTGCTCGGTATTGCTCGCTGTCTCTTGGTTAAGGAGTTTTTTCAAATTTTCTAATTACCTCAAAAATACTCTCTTTACTATTTTATATCCGAACGGAAGTAAAAAAGAAAAAGAAGCAAGAAACAAAAGGAAACAAATAAAAAAAAAAAAAAAACTGAAATTAGCTCTATTCCAGCTAGGTTTTTTTTATAGTTCTCGCTCTCATAAAACACACTTTATTTCAGTAAAAATGCGAGTCCATTTATCGTCCAAAATTAAATACTTCTTTTATACCTATCTTCTTAACATTCTAAAAACTCGAGATATTGCTCGATGTATCTCGTTGTTAATATAAACAAGATCTTACTATAGGACATACAAGAAGACGTTTAATTTACAGTCTTTCATGCAATATCGCGTACCGAGTCGAGCAAGAGACAATTAAATCTTAATTCGAGTAAATGCAAAACTTCCCTGACGAATATACGTCGTGTTATCGTCATGAACGATAAATACGAAAAGAAAGAAACAAAGAAAGAGAAAGAAAGAAAGAAGCAGAGAGAGAGAGAGAGAGAGAGAGAGAGAGAGAGAAAGAAAGAAAGAAAAAGAAAGAGAACGAAAAAGAAAGAGAAAAAGAGAAATAGAGAAGAATAAAGAAAGAAAGAGAGAAAGTGAAAGAACAAAGTAGATATAGAAGAGAGGAATAGCGAAATGACCGGGGAAAGACGTAAGATCATTAAAAGTTATGCGAAAATTTTCGCGACGTGTAGAAAACAGCGTAGAAGCGTTGAATTTCGTCGCATTGTCCAACAGAGTATTATATTTCGTGCTTGTATTCGAACCGTCGACCGTATTTTCGAGCGAAACGCGTCGACCTCAAATTTCCAGTGAGCTTTAAAGCTAGACGATTTCGCGGGCAGACGACAAAATACAGTCCCGCGCGCGCACTCCCTCACCCACCCTTTCTCACTCTCTCTCTCTCTCTCTCTTTCTGTTTCTCTATTTCTCTCTCGCTCTTTAGTTAGGTACGTTGTACGTCACGTATACGCTATATATGCGTTGCTCGTCGTTCGCGCTCGTACACATCGTATGCGGAAAAAGTTTCACTGCGAAATTCCTCGCATTTCTCTACTCGGTACACGCCGACGCGCCGAACGAACCCGGACTTTTTTAGTGGTTGTTTAGCGCTCGCGAATGACCCTTTTGAAGTTAATGCTCCATGAGCTTGTACTCTCCTATACTAAACCGTTACGACTGTTGCAAGCTGAAAAATTCATCGAGCTATCGCATTCGGCCCGACCTCGAGAATGCTGTCATTCCTTTAAACTAACTCCTATCGAAATCTTATTTTTCTTCCTTCCCTGGGTTTAGTTTTAACTCCCTTTCTCCGTTATTCTCAATTTTTTTTCCCCCGAGACGAGTCAGTTTTCTTCTATCGTTTTTCGTCCTCTTTATATCGCTGAGAATAAAAGTTTGCGGTGGATTAAGAAGGTCGATTAATACCGCCCAGTATATCTACCTACATCCACGAATCAAAGTTTACTCTTTCTCTCACCGATATTAATCTTCGCGGTCGTTATCAATCCCGGAAGCATAATTACTTTCCAGCTCCCTCTCGCGAAAAGCAAAGTTAAGCGGTTTATAGAACGTCCCTCCCCCCTTCTTCTTCTTCTTCTTCTTCTTCTTCTTCTCTCTTCGTCAGCATCGTCGAACGATTATCGTTTCATTGAACGATTAACGCATTCCAATTATTTTACGTTGCTTTAATGGAGACGTCTCATACTACCATTTTACCCTTTCCAACGACGATAAAACGTCGGCCGATAAAATCGAGAAAAAGAGCCCAACGCAGCCCTTTTTCCAAGGCTGAATTCCGAGCGAGTCTACGTGGACTCCGACGGAGCCGTTTGCACGAGCGTGTTAACGGAAAACTTTGCCCCATGGAAACGAGTTAAACGGCGCTCGTACATACTCATCGTCCTGAAATTTACGCTGTCGTGCTAAAGTAAATTACATTGGGCGTACTTGCATCGTCCGTCGTGTTAAAAAAGAGTTTTCCAAAGCGTTATCATACCTTTTAGCATGTCGGTCTTCTCCCCTACTACTATCATTATCTTATGGTCCTCAAGTTTTTTTAATTGCTTTTCGATTAACAACAATCTCACGCGACATGATCTCTTCTCGAAGAGATCATTTCTTTATCAGTCGATTTAATACGTACATGTAAGGGATAATACCGAGTTATTACGATATCGTTAATCATTTCTTACTGAGTAGCAGACAGAGTTAGATAGAGAGAGAGAGAGAGAGAGAAAGGGAGAGAGGGTGAGGAAAAGGAGAGGGAGGATGGAGAGAGGCACACAGTTGGCGCGAGATAAGGAGATTTTACGTGTTGCACGTAGTTCCGTACCCCTCTACCCACATCGTCGATGCGTGTGTTCGCAACGAAACCAGATTAGCTATTTCCACGTGCTAGCTACCTACATATGCGGTTATATATTATATATATGTATATATATATAATATGTATGTATATGTATATATGTGTATATAATATATATATATATGAAGAGAGAGAGAGGGAGAGAGGGAGAGAAAGACAGTGAAAGAGAGAGAGTAGGCGTTAAGAGAGGCTCACGTAAGCTACGTAACCAACCTCCAAATGGGAAATCCGCAATGCGGCTAAGTATCCCGATAGCTTCAAAGCTTTACCGAAAACATGCACCGCCATTAGTTATGCTTCCGATCGTGATTTACTAAAAGAAAAAATCCAAAGGAATTAATACCACGCACACCAAGGACGACTGAATATCCACCAAAATCGTGAAACGTTCATTCAGTTTCTCGTATTTGAGTTTCCTTAATTATAACGTTATACTACTTAGACTGTGTATATATCAAGTAATTCCTCTTGCAAGTGATTAAACAATGTTGTTTGATCGTTAATAGAATTAAATCCGTGTTATCCTTTCGCTATCCTCTTCTTTCTATCCGCAGTTTCGATGAGAATTGAAGAATTAAATGATAGAGGAAGATGGAGTTCCTTTGTTTACAATGATTATTATCGAGTTGTGTTTACAAGCGTCGTAAACATGACTGTCTTAATGTTTCATTTCTACATCGATCGACGGAATAAAAGCAACTAGCTGTTCCGTGAAACAATAGAACGAAACGAAAAAAAAAAAGACGAAAGAAGGAAAAGGGATAGTAAAGGGAATGTTTGGAATCGACCGGATACACTGTCCAAGTGTGATATCTACCTTGAAATCCAAAAAGGATAGAGAAATGGTGTGGTAAAGGTTTGGCTAAGGGATGCTCTCGGCTCGTAAATGAAATCCTCAAGAACGAGTTTCTGTGAAACGCTGCTTGATATCGAGCCGATGGTACGTTAAGGCAACCCGACAACGTCTCCTTGCTCTCGTGTTAGGTCGAAGAAGAGGAAGGAAGAGAGAGAAAGAGAAAGAGAGAGAGAGAGAGAGAGAGAGAAAAAGAGATAGAAGGTGTCTGGGGTGAGTCAGGATTTGACTCGAAGAATTTGCATTACAAAAAAGTTGGAATGGTAAGAACGAGTCAAAGGTTGGATATGCAAATGTTGAAAAAATCAGGACGGAGAGAGAGAGAGAGAAAGAGATAGAGATAGAGATAGAGAGAGAGGGAGGGAGGAGTGGAAGAAGGGTCGTTGCGGAATACGCTTGCACGCAAACATAGTTTTGTTGCTTTCGAGATATTCTATGAATGGCGATATTCTCTAAGATAAAGCGTCAAATAAATTACATGATATGAAATACCTGTATCACATTCGACTATTAATAATATAGTAAATTCAGATTGAAACAACGTTTGTATTTTAGATATCGAATTACATTTATCTCATACTTGTTGATACTTCTTGACGAAATATACTTGTTCTTTTTTCGTTTCAATATTTTTGTTTTTTTCAAAGTTCTTCTCCCGATCAAATCGTTTACGTACTACCTAACCGTTCGCCTTAAACTATCGTTTACTCATTCTTGTTCTTATGTATCTCGTACCTTTCTCATACCTTCGACCTTTCACAGGATAGACGACGCGGCCCGAAATGCTTCGAATGCTAATTCGCGAGGGGAATTTAAAGTCTGAAGAAATACGATGTCGGGCAGAAGGGTATGGGGTGGAAGGGGGAGTGTGACGGAGGGTGGGAAGGGAAAAACGATTTCAGCCACGAATGGACGATCAGCCGTATAAATACTTTCTCTTGAAAGAACGATTACGGGATGTGCAAAGTGCATCGAATATATACAGTACACCTGAAAATAGAAATCATTCCTTTCGTTTCCTTTTTCTTTCTTTCTTTGTTCTTTTCGTCGTTTCTTTTTTTGTTAAATATAAAATTGCTTGCCTTTCCCGGTGAAAATATATGTATGTATGTATGTATATGAGTGGGAGGGGTGGAGGGGATATAGCTGTTCGTTTATGTTGACTTTTTTCGGAAAAAAGTGGGTCGCAACTTTTATCACAGAACAGAAGTGGAGAAATCGATATACGACGCGACGACTATCTATCAGATGCACGATACTAAACCTACTTGTCGCACGTCCCGGAGATTGCTAGTACATCATTATGCACAATACAAGCGTAATTTTGTCTTCCTATCGCGAAACGTATTCCGTGCGCCGGGCGTGCCGCCGAGAAATCCGTATAGAGAACGTATCGTCGTCCCAAGAGTACTACAATACACATCCGACCGGTGTTGAACTACCAACAGAATATCGAGCCGGATGTCGAACGGTATTCTCTCGCCTGTTGATTTATCCGCTTTATTAATACCGAGATAATATCGTAAGATGTACGTGCAAGTAAAACATTACGGCTTATCTTTTTGATTGGAAACGTATTTACTTACATGCATTATGTATATATACGATAAATACGAATGAATTCGAACATTGAAATTCATCATCTAAAAAATATATATGAAAATTTGTCGAAACTGTAGAAACGGTAGGGAAACTTTTTCGTTTCTTTGAAATTGAATCCTGAATAAGAACGAAATCATTTCCAATTCATCGTATCGCTCTTTTCCGAATGATACAATCGATAGATAGAGAAAATATGTGCGAATCTTTCGAAAACTCCGAAAGTTTCGTCATAGAACGAAAGAAACTTGTTTTGTATATCTTCGTACAAGCAAATAAAAAGAAATACTTCGAAACAATTCCTTTATCGTCTAAAACGGTAAAGACAAAGAAATTCGTTCTAACAAGAGAAAATACGAAGAAGAAACTCGTTTGTTATGACCCAGTGGATTCGTTGTTGCCATTTATTAAAAGATATCGATGTGTTGTTTGCAACGACTAAAAATATAACATATGACAACGAAACGGTTCGACTATCTAGATTCTATTCATCTTCTTCTTATTTCTATCGAATACTCCGTATTCGTTCATCCTTTGATTCGAAGTCGTATATCCATTATGAGTTCTCTTCTTTCTAACTTGCCTTTCATCATTGTCTTTATCTTTTCCAACGTATATCTACATCTGAATAGGTACGCACAAGAAATGGGGCCAACGAGGTGGAACACAAATATCTTTATGACATCCATCCTAGCTTGAGAGAACGTCGAGAACGAGAAGATCGAAATATTTGTGAATTGTTCAACTGATAAGAGTTTAGCGAAACAGAAAGAGACCGGATCGTAGTAGTAATAATCGAAATTTCTCGCTTTCCAACGTTCTCTCTTCTTCCCTCTCCCCGGTTGCCTATAGCATTCGCTTAAATGCTTATTTCCAACGTTGAAAAAGGTATATGCATGTACGTATGTGTGAGAGTACGTGAATTTATATGTCACGATGAGCCCGGAAGCGCGAGAGCGATCGGAAAGGCAAGGGTGAGACGATGATAAGCCACTGACATTACCCATCGAAGCGTGATGCTTAGATTGGACTCGTTCCTTCCCATATCCATTCCGCGTAATCACCCACCCACTACTATCGTCAGGTCTCTCTCTCTCTCTCTATCTCTCTCTCTCTCTCTCTCTCTCTCTCTCTCTCTCTCTCTCTCTCTCTCTCTCTCTCTCTTTCTCACACTCCTCAACAAACCCCCAGTCTCGTTCTCAGCGTTCGACGATTGCGATAATCTCTAGGGGATGGGTAGAGAGAGAAAGAGAGAGAGAGGCGAAAGATAGGTTGGGAAAAAGGAGAAACGACAACGACAACGACGACAACGACGACGACGACGACGACGACGACGACGACGACGAGACGGAAATCGGCGAGCGAATTTTCACGTCCTTACGATCCAATCAGATCCGTCTCGAAGCTTTCCCTTTTTTTTCCAGGAGGAATCTCTTACCCCCTGACTGTCGTTTAGTTTGCGTCTTATCGAAGAGACGAGGTTCCACCCGAACTCGCGAAAATTTACGTTTTAATCGAGCATCGAACGGTATTCGAGGTTTCTTAATTAGAGAGCTCGTCGAACGTCTTTCAAGTAGCTTGCCGAATATACCTGTAACAACGGAGGTATTATGTTAATGAAATTAAAATAGCTTTAATAAAAAGGCTCGACCGTCCATTCTGATCCAACTGTTCTAGAAGTTATTACTTTCTTAAGATTTTAAGCTCGTCTTATCGCACTATGATGAGACTCGGTGGTGGAATACGAAGTACCGTTCTTTCTCTTTTTCCTTTCCAAAGAAGGACACGAAGTTCGAACCACCCTGTGCCGTTGAATATTCTTACCAAGAACTTCTACTCGAAGTTAAACACGCGATCGTACGAAAACTCCTCCTTCCTCCCACGAATTTCCCCCTCCGTTGATCGTTCCCTTCCTTAGATTCCGTTTGTTCGGTCGAAAAGTCACGTTTGACTTTATCCATGCTATATATCAAAAAACGCTTCGCAACACGTTAAATGTTCTGACGAAATAACAGAATAAGAAGGAAAAAGAAAAAGAAAGAAAAAAAACAAAACTTTCTATATCTGTATGTATATATTATATATTATATATTATATATATAAAAAGAAAGAAAGATTAGAATTAGCATTACACTATGAATTTCTCTCTCTCTCTCTCTCTCTCTCTCTTTCTTTCTTTTCTTTTTTCTTCTTTTTAACAAGCATCACACGATATTCACTTAAATAAGAGGAAAAAAATGCAAGGGCCGGTGATTGTCAAAGTGGAAACAATCGAACAAATTCGCCTGCATGTTTCAGCTAGTAGATATTTGTTCGCATGCGCGAATACGATACACGGTAACGGACGTTCGATTTCCGTCGATCGCATGTTAAACGAACGCGAATTACCGTCGGTTAATTTTTCAGCTCGCAGAACGAATCGAGGTAGTACGTGCGGATTACCTTCCCATTCAACCGTTAAATGTTGCATCCATTTCTCCGATAGAAACCCGAGATACAGTTTCGCGCCTATAAAAATAGGCATTGCCGACCTTATAATCGTGTTACTTCCGGTATCCAGTCTGAAGCTTATGGTTACAAGTTATGGCAGAGTCGGATTACGAGGTGCATATTTAAATGAGAACCTAATCGAAAAATATATTCGTCGTCGTCGTCGTCGTACGAAACGATCATGAACGTCGATGTAGAATTACCTTAATCGTCTTTAAGCGAGAAATGTAAAGAAAGAAATAATCATACTCTAATAACGTAATTAGTTCGATCTAAAACGAATAACGTAATTAGTTCGATCGAAACGAAACCGAACAAATTCAAAGTTAATTTTCATATCATCGATCATCTTCTTTAGAAACGAGTAATAGAATTTTATGAATTATTTCATGGCTAATGACTCGATATGACCCGTATAATTTGGGCAACGTGACCAGTTTAACGTCTCGTGACCAATGAGAAGTTTCGTTCAAAGAGTACAATTTAATGGCCACGTTAATTTCATCGAATTTATCGCCGTTCAACTTGTCTGAAATACTTCGACGTGGACAGTCAACGTTAACTCTCGTTGTTATAGCTCTTTACCAAGAAAAATAAAAGTGCACAACGATTGTTTCTCTCTAAAATGCGCAACGAATATTTTTCTTTAAAGGATTCTATCGAAAAGGAGAATACTATTCTCTAGAGTTAATTCGAGGCGTGCCTCCATGACATAAACGCGCGCGCGCATTCTCTCTTTCTCTTTCTCTGTGTCTCTCTATCTGTTTCTGTCCCTCTTCCTCTCTTTGGGAGGACATTATTTGCGAATCGATTTGCGCAGACTGATTTTTCTATTGTCTCCGACCGACGAAACGGCTGTCCTGTCTCGACCGCTCGGAATGCTAATTCACGCCATTCAAATAGTTTTTCTACGTGACTTAAATTCCTCGGATGAGGAAACTATTGGCCCGATTGCGGTCCACCCTGACGGCTCGCAATAAATTGCGTTGCTCGCTTATGAGCATTTCCACTGAATTGTCGCCAAAGTAAAATCATTCTGTTCGGATTAAGCAAGGGAGAATTTCTTTTTCTTCTTTTCTTTTTTTTTTTGTCTTGTTATTTTTCTTTTTCTCTCCGAAGAAAAGACTTCCGTACTGTTAAAAATTATATTATATGTAAAGTGGAACTTTTACATAGGATTACTTGAATATCTTGTGTTGTTCATCAATAAACGAGATTAGTCTTTGAAGAGAAGTGTTTTAGTTATTATATGTACCCTTATATTCTTTTCAAAAATTATATTTGTCGCGTTATTAGGAAATATCGTCGCATGTGTATGTCTGTAGTTAGTAAGAAATTAAGATATTTAACATGTATCTAAAAGTAAGGTATTTACTTTATTTACGATATTTAAAATTTACGAACAATGAAATAAAGTTAGTACATATGGAATTTAACGACTTTGGAAAAGAGATAAATAATTGTATCTATATGTGTGTGTATGTGTATGTATGTATATATGTTTTGTGATTAACTGTAAAACTGCACTATGTTTATATTTAGAAATCTTCGTACGAAACTCTCATAAAATAAAAATATTATATAGTAACTCGGAAAAAATATTTTTGTCTTGCTCGAGTTTCACTACTTTCGAGAGATTCATAAAATCTTTAATATTTTTACATTCTGTAATTAATACGTACATTTAAATTCATCAAGTTGATAACAAGTTAAACAATTATATCAAATCTATGTATTGACATATATATGAGAAAAAGAACAAAAGGATATTTAAATAATTAATTAATTATTTAGAAGATATTTAAATGATATTTAAATAATAGTTAATAATTACAAGAGATGAAATAATGAAACAGAATTTAGAATGAAATTTTCGCGTAACATAATACCAAAAACGATGAACTTTATAATTGATAGCTCGGATGAATTGCACGTGCGTCTGCACACGTCGCTGTCCGAAGAACAAAGAGAAAGCAGAACTTCCAAGCTTCAATGTAAAAGGCTTCTAACAGATTTTAGTTCAGCCCACAAAGAACCAGGTAGCACAATGATACTAGTCGGTGTGATACATTTACTTGCGAACGTGACGAATGGGTTATACTACATTCTCACGGTTTAAGTATATGTGTTTTCAACGTAGTTGAATTATCTTCTAGTTGAATTAGAATTATTTTAAATATTCATTTCAAGAATTGCTTTGATCAAACAAAAATTCAATCGTTGTACGTATAATATCGTTAATAATTTACATACAATTCTTCTTATGTATAATTAATTAATATAAATACGAATCGTACTATATGTTATATAAATATTAGAAATTAAAGTTTACATATACATATATATATATATATATATATATATATATATATATTTAATTATCACACTAACTCTGATTTAATTACATCTTACTCAAATGGATTACTTGATCATAATCTTACTTGATAGGAATAAACAACAATTCTAATTCGAAGAATATTACAAATGAAATCGACACGCAAAAGAGAAGGGAGGAGTGAAGGGGTGAAACGATTGGAGGAAAAGGGAGGACGGGGAGGTAGGCGAAAGTTTTCGACGGAGTCGTGGGGACGATCGTAACTTCGCGTCGAACGACTCTCTTCAGAAATCCCGCGTTCGCGTAAAACGAGGGAAACGAAGCGTCGCGACGGCCCGTAAGAGAAGCGACGTCCGTGCCAGCGTCGGCGTTTCTCTCATTTTCTCTTTCTCTCCCTCTCTCTCATACACACACACGTATATACAGACACACACGTATACCTCTTTTCCTCGCTACCTCTCCGTCTTTCTCCGTTATATTGCCCAAGAGCTCCGCTTCGGCAAGAATATCTACGTAAACGCATAAATCACGACACACACAAATACACACACACACACATACATACATATATAAACATCTCGTGCCGTAGGGCAAAGGGGAGGCGTAGGGATCTTGTAAAAAGAGAGAAAGAGAGGGAACGAAAGGAATTGGCATGCATGAGAATACCCTGGCATTCGATTTAATGCGGGTAAAGAGGTAAGATGCCGTGAAACATATCTATCCTGTCTTATCGGATCTCGAAGATGTATATCGTCTTGGCGTCGAGCTCGGTTGCCCGTACAAGCAGCCTTACCAAACGTCGTCCTTTCCACCCGTTCAACCACTCCTCCCTCCCCCCCAGTTCTCCTTTCTTTTCTTCCTTCCTTCCTTCCTTCCTTCCTTCCTTCCTTCCTTCCTTCCTTTCGCAGTCAGATCGTCGACTTCTTTCGCGATCCAGCCGTTTACTCTCTCACGAAGCACGTAGCTTTCATCCCGTTGAATTTCATCTCGGAATGCCACTCGAAATTGTCGCGAAACGAAACGCTTCCTCCACGTTGTTACAAGCGCGGCAACGAACACATACAAACTCTTTCTCTCTCTCTCTCTCTCTCTCTCTCTCTCTCTCTCTCTCTCTCTCTCTCTCTCTCTCTCTCTCTCTCTCTCTCTCTCTCTCTCATCATTTTCGCAATGTCATCGATTTCCGATAAACCGACGTTGGCCGGCAACGAACGGGCGAAGCGGATGGAACGCTCATCACGTATTCCATTTCGTAGAGCCGATGTGACGGATGAAGCGCAGAACGGCGTTGGCGGCAGCATTTGCCGCGGAACCAACTCGTAGGGCCATCGGATACGATCCGAATATGCTCGAACTATGCCGGCCAATCTGATGAGAGGAGAATGAAAGCGGCTGGAGAAAAATAACAGAATTCCGTCATTCGCAGTGGTTTCCGGTTAATCGGTCCTTCCCTTCGCGCGAGCCAAACAGGAAGTGCTCGTCCATGCGCGTTCGAATCAATGACGAATCTGTTTCCTGCCATTCGGACGATCTCTCGTTAGAAACGTTAGAGAAGGGATAACTTATCGATCGGTTGAGAGTCATTAGTCTTCCTACTAGTCGAATTGCTACTGAGATGACGAAAGGACGAGATAGATCGCTGAGTTATCTCGAATCGACGCGACGTTGGGACAACTATGTTATTGAAGAGAGGGAGGATAGATGAAGGAGTAGCGATGCAGATCTCTTCTCTAAGATGCTTTCGTACTACGACAGGAAGATAAAGAGAGGGAAGAGAGAAACTAGCTCGACAAAGTGTCGAGATAATTGGGAAACGAGAACTGAGTTATATCGCAACAAAAAGGAAAAGAAATAGACGATTTATATTTGTAATAATCTTGAGAATAAATCGACGACGACGTATCTATCTAATTATACTTACATAACAGCGAATATTGTTGAAAAGGTAAATGATCTAACGGCAATCGTTATATATTATAATGTTAAGTATTGAATATTTTCTACAAAGTCAGATATTCGAAAGAGTTATTATATAATGATATTGGAAGAATGAATATTCTAGAATAGAATGACTCACTCTTACAAATCCCTTTCTTAAACAGAAATTTTATGTAGCACGCAGTTAACGTTTTTTTTTTAATACTATATCTATAATGGAATACAGAGTTAGTGAATATATAATTTAATTCTTATATTTCCAAAGGTAACGACGTATAAGAAAGTACTATAAAATTTCTTAAAGGAAACGTCGATTTTAAGATTGAATACTTGAAAGCTGAGCTTCGTGAAATATACAATTGTTTGTTATATTTTCTCATATCTTCTAATTTGTCGAATATTACTCAGTAATAAATTCTGTATTATTATTTAAACTTAGTTATTTAAACGTAGAATAGAATTATTACTTTATCTCGTTACATTAATTATCCTAATCACTTTTACCTATCATAATAATATTAAACTCGAAAGCAATTACACGTTAAACGTCTTTTATTCTCGTAGATCTATCCCTTTTCAAACTTTTTATCTTATCGATCATATTTCCTAAATGATCACGTTGTTATTACAACGTGAAAGGGAATCGAATCGAATAAGTTTTCAAAGGAAAAGACGTAGATCACGATGCACCTGACGCGATGACCCTTCGATTTCAAGACAAGGGTTTGCTCGTGATCTCCACGAAACTCTGGAGAGTAAGTAGGATGAGGAGGAGGAGAGAAGAGAAGGAGAAAAATCGGAGATGCAAAGAGAACGAAAGGCTCCCCCGAGGGTATCCCGAAAATATATCGCAAAACGCAAGAATATAAAGGGGGCGAATTTCATCGCGTCAAATATTGCACGCGATGTGTCTCGAGGTCGTCTTGGAAAACCCACGGAATCTGTGAATTAAAATGAATGGTTCTATGCAAAGTCGAAGAGTTATGACTTGACTTACGTGTATATAATAAAAGCAGAAGCCTCTGTAAACGCGATTTTCTCATTTTCTCTTCGTCTCTCTCTCTCTCTCTCTCTCTCTCTCTCTCTTTCTTTCTTTCTTCGTCTTTCTCTTTTCCCACGAGATCAAATCGTTAACGACGAGAAGTCGCGTTCTTCTTACTCGTTTGAATTGCGTCAAAGAAAAACCGAAATAAAACGACTCATCGACGATTATACGAAGGTTGGTCGATCGGCCCCTGCGAAAGGGCGGACAAGATTGAGAGAACGAGAAGAGGGAAAGAGCGCCGTAATGAAGTCGTTATTTGTCTGCAAGTGAAATGCTGAAAATGCAAATTGAGAGATGCTCGTTGTCGGCGCGAACAGCTTCCACTCCCTTGCCCTCACTCATTCTTCTCGGTGCTCTCTATATTCTCTCTTTTCGCTCTCTCCCATTATATTTTTCTTCAAGTCCCATCCACACGGACACGAGAAACGATACGTTATTCTCACGAAGAGGAAAAGAAAATATCGAGTGTATTTGGAAATAAAGATCGATGCTACCCACGTTAGTCTTATTCTTCCTTCCTCTCGAAATCGTGTCTAGAAACGAGAAAAGTAAAAAAGAAAACAAAGAAACAAAAAAAAAGAAAGGAATGAAAATAAAATAAATAAAAAAGTAACGAAAGAGAAGAGAAAAAAGATAAAGCTATATATGTATATGTATATGTATGTATATATATGTATATGTATATGTATGTGTGTGTATGTGTGTAGAATGTACGATTAATGAAATAATCAAATTTTTCGTAAAGACTGATATGTCGAAAGTAACTTTCCGTAAGCGAGATCGATCGATCGAATAAAAGACGAAACTTTTACGAGGATTAGACTCGGAAAGCGTCTTTTATCTATGTACATACATACATACATACATACACACATACATACATACATACATACATCTGTAGGTACGTAGCAAGGTTAAGTTGGACGAGTCTCTCTCTCTCTCTCTCGTATACGTTTTCCACTCATCCCCTACGATAATCGATATTCCGAGGGAGAAAAGGGGGATGTCGGAGTAGTCGGTCGTTTACATTCGACTTATGAGTGGCTACTCGTTCGCCCTCTCCTCGTGAAACGGTTGTCGGCAAGCTGTTGAATATTGTAGCGACCATTAAGAGCGTTTCAGTGAGCCTTTTCGAAAGCGTCGAGACCACGAGCGAGGTTTCACCGTTATTGATATCGCCTTCCGATCGTGAGCTTTTCGTTAATCACCTTTTGTAATTATTTCCGAAACATTTCCGTCGTTAACCGCATTTCTCGAATCATAAATCGTCGTCGCGCGAATGAAATATGAATTATTTTTTAACGAGATAGAGAACGCCGATAATGAATTTTCTTTAAAATCCATACTAAAAAAGAAGAAGAGAAAAAATAGAAAAATAATAATTCTATAAAAATAAAAAAGAAAAGAAATGACGGATACGAAGACAATGAGAGAGTCCACGCGTATAAAAACGATATCATTAATAAAATACTATGATGTAATTAATGAGACAGCTAATAATCACCATTATCATTGATATACAATCGATCTAAAATATCTTCTAACGGGAATCAAATTTCAAAGGACGATATAGTACTCGATATCGTTCATTGTTTCCCATAAATCAAGAAGATTCATGATCGATCACGCATCGTCCATCCGTTCCCATTTGACGATTATAGGCACGTGTACGATATCAGAGATACGCTGATCTCTCGGCATCGGCATCAGCGTCGGCGTCGGCGTCGGAGTCGGCGTCGGCATCGACGTCGACGTCGACGTCGGCACAGCACACCAC
The DNA here is from genome assembly GCF_014466175.1 of Vespula pensylvanica. Classification (NCBI taxonomy): domain Eukaryota; kingdom Metazoa; phylum Arthropoda; class Insecta; order Hymenoptera; family Vespidae; genus Vespula; species Vespula pensylvanica. The sequence continues at coordinate 1,098,669 of NC_057699.1, read as the reverse complement.
GGCAATGGTCCCGCCTGAATTCTACAACGTTTCGAAAGTTCCCCGTACTTTAAGTTTTGACGAGACCGAGGTGCACGCATCACCTGAGCCTGCCCATCTGTAAACAAGATTTATCAGCGGAAACGTTTTAGCGAAACTTTCGCTCCCTCGAGTAAACCATCCGGCTTGGGCTATCTCACACCAGCTGGTTACGTGCGCCTATGCACGCGCGCGCGCGCGGTGAACGCACTTGACCGAACGCTGTTACGTCTCTCTAACGGCGGAATGCTTCTCGATAGGAAATATTTCACTCTGGAAACACTCAGGAGGATATACGTAATTCCCAATGCATTTTATCCTGCTCTTTCTCCTCTTCTTCTTACTACATCTACGTATTCTCTATCTTTTATTTCATCTCTTGTTTTCTTTTTTTCTTTCTCTTTCTCGTTTACCTTGTTATTTCTCTCCCTTTGTTCTTTCTCCCACTGTTGAAAGTCTACGAATGATCACGTAAACTTAGCTTCGATAATAACAACTGCTTGAAATGGTCTCGTTGAATTCTATACTTTCTTCATTCTATGAATAATATTATACACCTTCCTTATCCTGACTAATATAATTACAAGTTTGTGAAACTCATATTATGAATATGATTTGAATTTTAACATTAAATTTATAGAAACCGACGATACGATGGATTTTGGATTTCGTTCTTAATAAATTATAGAAATTATGAATATTATCTTTTACCTATCTATATTGACTTATATTTATATAACGATATGAAATAATATTATAGCGAGAAGCAATGTTCTCGTTATTAATACTACGTAAGCGATAAATATTCGTAAATTTAACGTTAATCCGCTTATTAAAATTTAATGTTAATATAATTTTTAATACGAATTTTGCTGGAATATTGTAAGATTCAAAAGCAAATAAATCAATTGAATAAATAATTCTTCAAGATTTCATTTTACTACTTACTTAACTATAATGAATTAAAATCTATTACAGAAAATAAAATTATAGATATGAGAATAGAATAGAATAGAATAAAATACTTCTTCGTTTCTCTTCCTGTTCAATATTGTAAGTTACGAAAGAAAATAAATCAATTATATAAATAATTCTACGAGATTTCATTTCACTACGTACTTAACTATAATTCATTATAATCTAGTTCATTGTACTACGTATCCAATCCATTTTATTGCGTACTTACCTATAATATATTAGAATCTAGAATAAGATTACAGATTTGAGAGAACAAAATACTTCTTCGCTTCTCGTCCTCTTCAACGGTTCGTCTTATACTGCCCTTTGTTTTTGATTCTCGTCTCTACACCTCGTGTTTTTTTTTGTCCTCCGCTTATCGATCGTTGACTCATTGTTTTGATGAAACGCTCGTACGCCTTATTTCTAAGCCTACTATTAGACCTTTATTTTTCCTACGTAGATACGTGCGCGACGTTACTAAAAAAAAAAGAAGAAGAAGAAAAAAGAAAAGAAAAGGAAAGAAAAAAATAAACTACTAATAATAAAATAAACTAGAAGGGAAACGAGATATCAAACGAGAAGACTGATTATCTTTGTTCAAAAAACTTACAGAGTAACTTTCGCAAAACACGTCTATGAACATCGAAAATCCGGGATCGAATGAGCAAGGTAATCATACGTGTGAGATAATTAAAGTATTACTCCCAAACACTGACATGATTCATACATTGTAAACATCGAAGAATGTTTACATACTCTTAATATTGATATTAACTTTTTGTGAGACAGATAGAGATAGGACAAGTATCCGGAGAGAAAAAAAATCCAACAAATCGTCAGAGTAAATTCAGCACGCATAGTTTTTGACGTGCACTGTATGTTTAATGCAAAATGCGAAAAAGAACGAATAAGAGAAAGAGAAAGAGAGAAAGAAAGAGACAGAAAGAAAGAGAGAGAGGCAGAAAGAAAAAAACTAGAAATGAAAGCTTTGCCTCGGAAGGAATGGAAGTCTCGAATAATGAATGGAAAAGCGAAAAAAGACCGAATGTTAGGATTAAAAGAAGCACATACATTTTTCTTCTTCCGTACTCTTGCATGCTTTTGCAAGCATTCTAAGTCATGTTAGAACATTGTACGAATACGACTCAGTATGAATTAGTTTATTCTTGTATTCTGCTTTGTCTGTGGAAAAAGAAATGCGATAGTATTAAAATTTGAAAAGAAATCGAAACGAAACGAAACGAAACTTAACGAAACGAAACGAAACGAAACATAAAACTCGTTAAACGATTTTATGTCTTCATTCCTGAAGTAAATCGATATTAGCCAAAAGAGGATAGATACTCGAAGGAAAAAGGTGAATGAAAAGTAAAGGAGAAAAAGAGAATAAGGGAGAGAGGAAGAGAAACAGTGAGCGGCTTAGAGTTCTTTGAAAGCGGAGATATTTACGATTCCGCGTACGCTTGAATCTAGAAACAGTAGGAGATGGAAGATTTCGCGAGTAATTAGTTTAATGCAATTAGTTAATGGTCATAAGGAAATTGCGACAGTTTAAGATTCTACGATAGATCTCCTTTTCTACGTAGCTTCTCTACATAGTATTCAGAAGGAAAAGAGAACATGCAAACTACGATCGCGTTTACCTTTCTTGTCTCTCGTTTGTCGACGTCATGTTTTCGTTTGCACGACTCTAGGAAACCGAAGAACGTCGTTAATACCACTTAATCACGTATAATTGTTCAAATGAAGTATTCTTATCTCTTCGTTATAAAAAAAAATATAGAATTCTTTGAGATAACTCATTTATAAAATAATTGATTTTGAGAGATGAGAGAGAAAGAGAGAGAGAAAGAGAGGGCAAATATGATCTTTATTATTTTTATATAATATTCGATGAAGTAGGATATCGTAAAAAAGTGATAGACAGATGACCGATTCGACTATATCTCTGTCAGCTTATATCATAGACAAGTTATTTTCAAAGTTATATATTCAACTGGAATACGATCCTGGAAGAGAAGCGATAAAATTATAACGAGCACTTTCATTGGTGACATTGCAACGATGAGACCGACAACCCCTGTTCGGCAATAAAGTCCAATGTCGCGCCTTCTTTTTATTGCTTTCGTAGAATACCCGCTATACTTGTCGACGATACAAGAATCGCGACTGGTTGTCTTTTTCCTGTTCTCTCTCTCTCTCTCTCTCTCTCTCTCTCTCTTTCTTTTTACCTGTCTTTTTTTTCGCTCTCTCTCTATTTCGTATTTCGCTTTTAATGGTGTTCTGAAATCGTACGGATATCAACACCTTTTAAAAAGTAAAGCTGTAAATGAAATGCTATTGCGTTGAAAACTGGAAAGTTCTCGTAAGAACACTTGCGAGCATAAGTTCCAACGTAATGACATCCAACATATATCGAGCTCGAGTATATACTTCTATAGAAGAAACTAAAATAACGTTATATCAGTTTGATTTACATTTTATTTGTGTACATAATGATGATGACGATCTGAATAATTTTTTTCTTTTTTCTAAATAATCATTTATCATTAACGACGTGACGAATCACTCGTTCCATGGTAAATTAGTTGATCGATAGCAAAATACATTGAATATACATTGAATGTATCGATGTCACCCCTATTTGTAATATTATAATACTAATTCGGTCAAACCGAAAAAGCGATTTATCTATACGAGCGCACAAATTTGATCGCTAACGATCGCACAGACAAGAGAACACGGCGTGCATATCCACGCGGGACAAATATTTGGGGGCCGATTATGAGTAGATACATATACGCGGATATCAGTATTATTCAAATCGTACATCGAGTTGAATATTCAAGCTCGCTGCCTCGGATCGTGATTACAGCCGGGGAAGAGAGAGGTAGTGCCGACGGGGACGTTGACTACTCGATGATCAACCAAAATGTGTATAAATTATGCGAGTTTCGTAACATCGTTCACGATAAGTTTCTAACACGCATAACGCACACAGATTGGACAAAGTTGAAACGAAAATCGTTGAATAACTAATACGTATTTTGGAAATACTCTATCGAGTAACATGATTATATATCGGAGGAAGTAACAACGAGAGAACTAAAAGGGAAGTATTAATATGGTGAAATAATATGGAGGCCATTGGTGAAAACTCAATTTTGCAGACTCTTTTTAAAGATATTTTAAAAATTCAAAAGACATTTGACATGTAGAAAACCGAAATTATATTTTAATAATAAGGATAAAGTCTAATATAAAAATACGATTTTATCTTATTATATATATTTATCTTATCTTGTATGTTTTATCGAAAAAATATATGAAAACAATATGTGAAATAAGATTTAATATAAAAAAGAATCTTTTATCGTTTCCAATTAAAAATTGAAATAGATATTTATATGTACGAAGAAAATCATTATGCAATGATAAAAATACGATACGATTTAATATTTACAAAACCATCCAGTCATAAATGTACTCATCCGCATCCTGTTTACGGAACGATATGTGCTACGCAAACAATATCGACGATACTGATTTCTTTCTCTCACTACAAAGGGAAAAACGAACGATACAAAATAGAAAAGAAGGAAAGGAAAAATAATGCATAAATAATATTTCTTCCATTCAACAGAAATTATGCATATATAAATATATACCTCCCGATTTGTGAAAGAATAATAATTCAACAATCAGCGTAAGTATTAAAAATAATCCAGTATAAATTATTCGTCAAATAGAAAAGGTTCGTCAAGAATGCCAATGATTAGTTATACTTTATTTTTGCCGTGAGAAAATTGTGCAACTTCTACTTTTATTTTTTTTTCTTTTTCCTCCCTCCCTCCCTCTCTCTCTCTCTCTCTCTCTCTCTCGGCTCACTTGCAGTTTTCTTCCATTGCTTTCTCTTCTCCCTCCGTACCTCGTTTCTCCTCCCACATCGAAGGACGAGTCCGAAAGACGATCCAGTTATGCGGGCGAAACATTCCCAGTTTTCCAGAGTGCCAGCAGCCCCGTAGAAGAAGCCATCGAGATAAGTAAATGGTCGCGACCGCGTGGCGCAATTCTTTAAACGCTGCAGCTGCGCTACTGGGCGAAGGATATTTCTCATGAATGTTTCAAACGAAATTGCGGATCTAACCCCACGGCGGGGCTAAATCATTTGGAGCTAGCCCCTTCCTCCTTCTTCCTCTCTACCATCTACTTCTCCTCTTCCTTTTTCTCCTCTTGCTTCTCTATAAGGCAACTAGCACCTTTCTCTCTCACTCTCTCTCTCTCTTTCTCTTTCTCTCTGGTTTTCGTATCTCTTTTTCTTTTTCCATCTATTTACCCCTCCATTTCTCCATCTAGCCTTAGGCTCACTCTCCTTCTCTCTCTCTCTCTTTCTCCTTTCTTAAATTCTTCCTTTTCTTCTTTCTCTTCTTCTTCTTATTTTTCTTCCTCCTCTTCTTCTCACCTTTTTCCTCTCCCTTCTTCCTTCTTAAGGCGCACTTACACCAGTAGACTAGGGATTTCGAGAAGAAGCGGCACTTCGGCAACCGGCACCATCGACCCACGTAGTTACGAACTACCCACCACTGCCCTGAATGGGTATCTATAATGCATGGCCCACCTTATTCGAGATTTTCGATCCCAACGAGGCTTAGCTTTCGCCGTGGGTGAACGAAAAAGTGAGAGGAAGAGAGAGAGATAGAGAGAGAGAGAGAGAGAGAGAGAGAGAGAGAGAGTGAGTGAGAGAGAGGAATGAAAACTATAGGAAAACGAGAGAAAGAGAGAGAGAGAGAGAGAGAGAGAGAGAGAGGGAACATAATGAATTCTTAAATATTCGCTTAGTTCAAATAGGAGGTACGTATCGATCGACACGGTTTTTTTCTTTTTTCTCTTTTGTTTTTTTTTTGTCATTTTTCTTCCTTCTATCTCGCAAGATTACCGTAGTGATTTTGCAAACTATAACAACAGAGAGAAGATGAGATACGATCAGCATGTTAATACGAACGTTAATACAGTCGGTAATCGTACGTTTAATACTTCATAATACAACGATAAATTAATCTATACCTACCGCGGACAGGGCGATGCGCGAAGTACTCAATGAACCGTAATCTCTACGTGAGCGTTGGCGATTATCAACATTATATTGTAATCGGGTGGACTTGATTGCGTAATTAGCCGATTCCACTGTGGTAGACTATTCGTGCATATCCGAATGTTCGCTTACAACGCGATCGCAAATCCTGGGAAGCTTCGAGTCGATAAAAGTGAGAGTCGAAAGGTCGAGCATTGGAAATTCTGCTTATCGATGCATTTGAATGGATTTAATTGAGAGCAGTTCGTATCTTTGAAACGTTAATCTCGTTTTAACGATCGTTCTCACACGAAGTTGCTATGTCGACGTCATGATTGTTGCTTCTAGGAAGGAGAAAGAGAAAAAGAAAGAAAAGACGAAGGAAAGAAAAAGAAAGCAAAGAGAAAGAAAAAAAAAAAGAGAGACAATTGGACATAGAAATTTCTTGGAAAGAATCGACTAATAAGAAAAATGAAAAATAATCGAGAACATCTCGAAGTCGTCGCGACGGGCGACAGCTGGTGCTCCCTTAACGAACGTTAAGGTAAGTAAAAGCGTTAAACTCGAAGCACGGGAGGAAAAACCGCGTGCGAACCGCCCGCAGCTGCCTCGGGGTCGTGCTACTTTCGCTAACTTTTCCGCTAATGCTCATCCTTGGAAAAGAAGAAGGAGGAGGAGGAGAAGAAGGAGAAGAAGAAGAAGAAGAAGAAGAAAAAGAAAAGGAAGAAGAAGAAGAAGAAGAAGAAGAAGAAGTAGAAGCCGTGACGGCGTGCTCACCCGACTGTAAGAGAAACGACGAGCCAAAGAATTCCATTAAAATACATTAGATTCCGGTACGCTCTCAGCGGCATGATTCTTAATGGTGTATCCACCCAGGTGGCTCGTATCCACTTACTTATCTAAAACGAACTGACTCTTCTTTAGAATGTTACACCCTTTAGCTCAAGCAACTCTTCGATACTATTCTTCTATCGATTGTTACTTTGTTAGTTGCCTTTACGAGATACCTCAACCTTGTTCCCAGTGAATTTCTCTTAAGGAGATTGTAAGGTTTACTGGAGTTTTACTATATGGATAACGGATGTATGTAAAGAGTAAGAAGAGAGAGAGAGAGAGAGAGAGAGAGAGAGAGAGAGAGGGAGAGAGAAGCAAGGAAGAAAATAGAAAGAGAGGAAAAATAAGATATACGTGCACAATTTGAATAACTTCCAAATTATGCGTTGTATGAAAAATCGTTTTATATATAAGTGACGTGGTTTCCAAGGAAGAATTACTTTTGTTAATAAACGCTGCCGCAAAGTAAAAACAACGTTCTTTAATTGTAATCTTTGATGATATTTGATATAGGAATAAACAAAATAATATCTCGTTAACGATATGATTTAAAGTTAGCTATATTTTAGTCGAAATAACAAAGTTGATATTTAAATTTCTGGAACATTTCTACTTACGAAAAAAGTTGATGTACTGTGTAATATCCTTCTTGAAACCATGTAACTTTTGTATACAACAATTTTTCATCAAACGCATAATTTAAAAGTTATGCAAAGTAAGTATGTTATATGTCTCATCGTGTATATGAAAGGAGAAGGAAGAAGGTAAAATGGAGAAAGAGAAGGAGAAATTAAACGAGCCCCACAAGCCAATTATTTTCAAAATTGATGAAAAGCCTCTGCCACCGAGACAATGCTTATTTTCTCTTTCTTTCTCTCTCTCTCTCTCTCTCTCTCTCTCTCTCTCTCTCTTTCTATCTAATGAGACGATATCACTCTTTGTAAATATAGGATCTAAATTAATAGAAATTATAACAAACGTTTATATTATAATATTTATTGAAAATAAACATACATTTTAATATTTCAATCGTTACAGGATTTTGCATGAATATCACGTTAAATATACCTACGAGAAATTAATCATGCTTACGAGAAGATAGCGATCTGTCGAGAGTAGCCGTAAATACTCGAAATTCAATACGTGTTTGAACACATACCGAACTCGATGTAGCGACTGATTGAAATTTACCTTCACTTTAGAAAGGGATAACAATTAGAGAAGTATTTCAAAATCTAACAACATTTCCAATCGAACTTACTAATAACAGAATCAAGAGATCGAACGTTTAACCATGAAAATATATATATTATAAAGAAAGAAAAAATGTGAAAAACTATAATGTAAGAACATTGAAACAATGATAAATGGTGACATATATAAAGATTTTCCAATTAAACAACATTAATGAATAAAAGGCAGTGAAATTAATTTGTTTCTCTAAGTGTACCAATGTTATTTAAATGAGAAGGCCATAATTGGAGAGCTCATACCACGAAATCGCGTTGAATCACAATTATTTTAGTAATTACTCTCTTTCATTTCTGAATTATTCTACGAAATACTCCCTTTCGTTTCACATTGTAACAATTTTTAATAGCCAATGAAATGTATTTAGTAAAATAAGATATATGAATTATTTATACGTTATTATTGTTCGAAGATAAATGAATTGTTAGTCGTATTATTGATAATAAAATACGAGGATATTGATTAATTTATATTTCGACTTTCGCAATTACTTTAATTTTAGCTTAATCTAAATTACATAATTTTAATTTCTACGATTTTATATTTCTATGAGTTTTCATTTCTTTCTTTCTTTCTTTCTTTTTTGCGGATGAAAAATAATTTCACATATTTCAATTCCTCAATAATATATTATATTTACACATGAATAAAACGAAGAGGTAATCATTGCGGATATCGCGTTCATTGAATTTTAAAATCTAATCGCATTCTATACTATATACTTTCCTGGTTTTCAACGTAAGGTAAAGATTCAGAAATTTGAAGAGATCGCAATTTGATCTTTCGCAGTGTGGATACACAAGATTGCTACGAGGATCCTAGAGATTAAATCAGCACAGTGATTGTATTTCCCGTAAACGTGACTCTCCTAAAGTAAAGATAGATAGATAGAGAGATAGAGATAGAGAGAGAGAGAGAGAGAGAGAGAGAGAGAGAGAG
>NC_057699.1:942731-1089557 GCF_014466175.1 Vespula pensylvanica | reverse complement strand
GAGAGAGAGAGAGAGAGAGAGAGAGAGAGAGAGAGAGAGAGAGAGAGATGAATCCAGTCTGACCAAGGACGGTAACGTAGCTACGTACACGAACGCATGCAGTTATACACGCACTAATACAAGTATACATCTAAACACTGACCAATAGTACGCGAGTTCCGACGACGTTCCACGAGCGTGTTAAGCAACTCGTGCTCAATTTACACGCGCAACCCCAGGAGTTTACACTAGGTGAACCTTTGACAATAACGTGCTTCCACGATGTTAGCTCCAGAAGGGAGAGCCTGTTCGAGTCGTTCATTGTAAAGAAGCAGACTGTAGAAAGCTCTCCTTTCTCTCCTTTTTACGATGCATGCGATCGCTATGCGATAATATTACGCGTACATAATAAACACGCGCAAAACTTTCTTGACCAACAGCGTTGACGTTTTATCCGTTTTGACTATCCAAGGAAAGTTGGAGCTGAAAATTTGAGAATGTAAATTCGAACGGATAAAAAACTTAGGTTACTTAGCGAATCGAAGCAACAATCGAGTCGAGTCGTCAAATTTACTGCTACATAAGTTTCCTTACGTATTCTTACGAGTTTTACAACTCGAAGAAAATCAAGTGTCACGGACGAATAATATAGGTATATAAGGGAACCTTTGCAAATTTTTTCCACCCTCTTTACTTCGAGTTATTTAGGTATTGGTTATTCGAAGTAAACGACAACGATGACGAGAAAGTTTTTGGTTGCGCACACAAATAGGTAATAACGACTGTCGTTCTACTCTTCGATTTGTTGGTTAGAGGGTGGAAAAGAAAAAGAAAAAGAGAAAAAGAAAGCGGAAAAAAGAAAGAGACAGAGAAAAAGAAGGAGGAAGACAGGAAAAGAAAGAGATAGGAAAGGGCTTGACCACGCGGCTTATCCACGCCAGTGGAATGGCAAAGTGAGTATAAAAGATGCCTTCGAGGATCGGTCAGATTAAATCGGCCAGGCAATCGTGTTTGCGCGAACGTGACTGCGGATCATCAGTTATCTTCCCTCTGGCCACACTCCTCGCTCTCTCTCTCTCTCTCTCTCTCTCTCTCTCTCTCTCTCTCTCTCTTTCTTTTTCTCTCTCTCTCTCTCGATACTTCACTGAATAAATAGAGAAGTTTGGGTCACGGCCATTAAACGAATTAGCAGCGTTCGATTTTATTGGTCCTATCGAATCTTCTCCTTCCTTCCCAAGCAACTTCGTTTCCTATCTTTTCCTCTCTTTCTACCATTCCACCCTTTGAAAATAAAAGCGTGCACCAGATCGAAGACGAGCAACTCTCTAGCTACCCGCCCTCTTTCCCTTTCCCCGTTCCATCCTTTCCTTCCTACGATTCCCCAATGTTTTCCCTTCGAATGAGCATGTTAATTGGACCGATAAGCGCATTCGTTTGCTTTCTTGAAGCTTCGGCGAATACACAGAACGCTTTTCTCCCTAGGAAAGTCGTAATCCTTTCTGTATCCTCGAACCTGAATCTTCCATACGATACGTATTCGGCTTAATACCTCTTTCCCTCTCCCTTTAACTTCAGCTACCGATCGGCAGAATCTATCGCGTAATCGCGTAAAACGGGCCATTTTTCGTTCTCGGCTCTATGAAATTACGTTTTGCGCTGAAGATGAAATCGGGTTTCATCGGGCGATCGATGCTGACGCACACGAAAAATACGGAATTTATCGATAGGGGCTTTCGATACGAGTAAATGAATTATGGGGGGTTTTCAATCAGCGAACGAAAACTTGCCGCTATCGCGATCCGAGTGCGCATGAAAATTTACGAAATTATAGAAGAGATCCTCTGTAAATTTTTTCAAATCTCTGCCTATGTCTATCTCTATCTATCTATCTATCTATCTATCTATCTCTATTTCTATTTCTGTTTCTATCTCATCATATATGACTACCCTTTCTGTCTGAGAAGTCCTTTGAACTGTTTCGCGCGTTACGCAACACGCTAGTTAATCCGATTTACTTTCAATATTTTCGTTTTCTCTTCGATCAGTCTTCCCTTTATTTTTACACTCGTAAAAGTCTATATATTTTTTTTAACAACACCAAAGTGTATAACTTTTTGCGTACCTTTCTTTTTTCTCTCTTTCTTTCCTCTTTTTCTTTTTTCTTTTTTATTTTTTCATACGAATAAGCAAACTTCTAAACAATGACCGGACGTACATACGTGTTTTGTTCATCGGCTATCGTGAAAAATAAATGCAGGGTCATCGATCATACGACCCGCGGTATATAACTTTTGCGAAGTGCAATTTGCGACATGCAATTCTCAATGTACAAACCGGGAAAGCTTCGACTGCGATTAATAGAAACGATGCATGGAAAAGAACTTTGCCTTTCTCTGAAATTCGTGGGAATGCATAGAGATCAAATAGAAATTTTATACGAGTAACAAAATTGATAAAGTATCTCTCTAATTAATTGATTAGATTCGAAGACAATTGAGCAAGAGATACGTCTTATTAGCACGTTCATTTCACAGAACCAACGATCGATTCAATAGAATCAACGTAAGACACTCTCTCTCTCTCTCTCTCTCCCTCTTTCTCTCTCCTCCTTCTATCTTTCTCCCTCTCTCTTTCTCTTTCATCAAAGGTAAAGGGAAAAGACGAGCTAGTTCACCGAGCTAGTTCACCGAGCTAGTTCACGGAGCTAGCTCAAGGCCGTCGTTACGAGCCGCTTCATCCAAGAGACGACGAAGCCGCGCCTTCCATGTCGGTTCGATGAAAATTCCGAGCGGATCCTTTGGAATTGGCATTTCTCGAGTATGAGGAAGCTGCCGCGGGGTAGCTGAAAGTACAGACATCGCGGTTTGGTGAAACTGTTGGATTGGGTTTAACAGTAACATCTTTTATTCATCGTGGCTGCTCGTTGTGTGGCTTGACGACTGCGTGAGCTGAGTTTATACAGACCCTAGTTAAAGTTCTAACAGCCTGCGGTCTAGAAATCGATCTATCGAATCCTCTACCACGAATCAACCACACAAGCCGAAAAGAAAGCTTTTCCCTTTGTTAAGGATCAAGATAGTATCTACTACGTCGTAAGAAGGACAGGGATAAGGGGAGAGGGACGGATGGAAAACAAGAGAGATCATTATTTCTAAAGACAGTGTACGTTCAAAATATATTGTACATAAACCTTTAGAGATATTTTTTATCTATCTATTTCAAAGTAACTTGTTGACAAAGTCATTTGTTATTCCTATCTAAAAAAGACTTTTCCAAAAGAAAGGGGAAAGAGACGGACGTTCTTATACTTATTCTACCGCGAATTCCACCTTTCTTCACACGCTATGTAACATTCCCAAAGATAAGAGTCTATGGTACGCTTACAACGTTGTATTTCACGGGGATGGCCTTAAGCTATCTGCGGGATTGAATCCCCTTAACCTGAACATTGTAACATCCACCTTGCAAGTCTCATCGATATTCACTTGATAGAATATTAAAAAAGACGTTTAAGAGAGTTGCGTCGAAAGGATGGATTAGCTTATAGTTTTATTCTTTCTTTCTTTCTTTCTATCCTTCTCGTTCTCTCTTTTATATTTAAATATCTTCAAAATACATATAAAAGATAGAATATCATTATTATATATTAACTTCGAAGCTTTACCTTTCGTGCGTTTAACCAATCCTTTAATAAATGCAAATCGGCTATTTCTTTAACTCGCCAAAGAGCCAAAGAATTGCCACTCCTTAATTCAAACAGTAGGTGTTCCAAGATGCAATAGAAAGATAGTTCGACAAATTTCCTTTCGTGAAATTTTAAATCGTTGAAATTGTTTCTTATTTTCTTTTTTCTAATATATGTAATAAGCATGGTCGTAGATATTCTCTGAGAAACAGAATATCGAAGTTTCCTTTCTCTCTCCCTCTCTCTCTTTCTCTCTCTCTCTCTCTCTCTCTCTCTCTCTCTTCTTCGAGATTGCGTGCGTTGCTTCAATAATACTGCAACGAACACGTTGCCAACATAAATATTGGGAGATAAACGTTGTGCTGACAAGTCAGAAGGGGGTCAGATCTTAGAGAGAGGGTGGAAGAACGGAAGGAAGGGAAAGAGGGAAGGAAGAAGTTCGTCCTCGGATCTCAGTTACTAATACTGAGATTTTTTGAGGGTCGATGATGGAACGAGAAGGAGGTGGAGGAAGAAGAATTCTCGAGTGATGTGACAAGGTCGATGGCTCGTCCTAGTCACGCGATTTGCGTCGTCGTACCGCTTTGAGCCAACCTGAGCGAACCTATTTAGCATTTTCATTCCAACAGGGCCAGTAACGCATGAGTTTTCGTAATGTTTTGGAATATGCTCGTGCTAAAGAGTACAAGAGACAGAGACAGACATAGAGAGAAAGACAAAAAGTGAAAGAGAGACACACAACTGATTTGCAATTTCCTAACTTTACAATAAGCTCGTATAATCCTACCAAAAATAAGCTCACCAAAAGAATCTGATATGATATTTAAAATACCACATTATATGTATATTATATATAATAAAATAATTCATTGATAATAATTTCATATCGCGATTTCATATCATAAATAATAAGTACTCGTAGAAAATTTTATTTAAATTAAGTTATGTTTGATTTATGACCGCTTCGTTCATAATTCGAGAGAAATTTAGAGCGCTTTTGAAGCATTAACTCTTACCAAGATTGTTCAACGCGAGATTAGTTTTTATTCCGCTCGTTATACGAAAGAGCGAAAAGCACAAATTTTCAGTCTGGCTCAATGGAACGAGAGTGTATTTAAAAAAATTACAAGTTGAATAGAAGCGTAGCTTTCAATATAGAGAGTAACGCAAACGTTTTATATTATACTGCAAGGTAATGTTATATCACTTTTTTAATCGAAATTATACACGGTTTTACCATTTAAATCAAATCTGTGGAGCAAGCACCTACAGAGAATCGAATAGCTTGTCTCTCGTTCGGCCTTTCAATAAAATGTAATTTCTTTGTGAACAACGCTTATTTGACGAACATTGGATGCTCCTTTGTAACCGAAAGAAATGATTAAGATGCTCAAATTACATTTACAACAGCCGACACGACAATTTTGTTAACAGAAATAATTGAAAATGAATTGAACTTTACAAAACATTCCTGAACTATTTTACCTTATTCGCTCTGTTAATTTCAGTAAAAATAATAAAAGTAGAACGATACGTATTCCGATCGAATTACTCAATCGATTATTCATAAGGCCGTATTGTTTCTTTTGTAAACTCTTTGATATCGATACATTCATAAAAGTAATTGCCTTTATTGACGTTTAAAAAAAAAAAAAAAAAAAAGAGAGAGAGAAAGGGAAGAAAAACAAGCTCGTAAACCTAAAGACAGTAGAAAAAAAAATAATGCACGTTTTAAAATGTCTAACACATAACAAGGGAAAGCCGAATGTTCGAGTTATGATTCGATTAATAGTGACTCGATAAATTCTCTCTCGAATAATTGGCGCTCGATAAAACCCGATTGAACAAATTTTGTATTCGATCAACTTCGTCCGCTCGGCCAAATTGTCTTTGATACGTTCGAAATCACCGGAGCTCCACTTCCACCAATATTCCTCGTTTCGCAATATATTTCGATATATCGTGAGTTGTAACGACTTTTACGATATAATTTATTACCTGTCGTTCTTTTCGTCTGTATATATGATATTCAAGTCAAATTGCTGGCGAGTATCCCAAACTTTTATTTACGTATCTGCACACACCCGTATATATGTGTGTGTGTCTGTGTGTATGTGTGTATATATATATATGTGTGTGAGTACCTAATGTACACACACGTATATATATGTATAATAAATTATCGATCGATTCGAGATTTCTTAATTATAGTAAGAAAGGTGTCTATATCCGATAGCTATTGTCTTCTGTTACAAAACTTATTACATTTAAATACCTTTATAAAAGATGTTAGGTAAGATAATCCGCTTTGAACGCATTACGGCAGATCCATCGATCAACGTAGAGCATGGTGTAGCGACAGTAAGTTGACGAACACGATAGATAGACTACTTTAATATTTGCCTTACGTGAGTGCACGAGATAGGTATCGGCAGAACGATCACTTTACCTAATGTTAATCAATCAGGAAGCACTCGAATAATATAGTAAATTTCCCAAGGGAGTATGTCACCAAATTATTATCTCTTTTAATGATTACGGTTGTATGATTTTTTAAACAAATGCTTTTCCCGTTATCGTTCATTGCCTCGAAAAAAAGAAATTACGTTGTTCGATTTGGTCTTCCAGACGAATTAATAAACCCTAATCGTTTATCATGGTTCCAAGAAACAGTCACGAAATATTTTCACTCATCATACTCAATCTTCATGTCGCTCAATCCTTTACTTCGTCTTTGATTTATTTTTCATTTCCTCTAATTAACCGTCAACATCTAATTAACTGTCCATTAAAATCAACGTTGTAAACGAACGATACTATGAAGTATTTCATCGGATACTGTTTTCAGAATGGTATACCTATTACCATACTACCTACGTATTATGTATTATTCATAGGAATATCAGCACATAGAGAACTATCATATAGGATACCTTTTGTCAGACACATCTATTCGTCAGAGTAACCAAATCCACGTGACGAGAGTAGATTATAATCAGACATCGATATTCTCTTCCACATTTGCACTGTCCTTCTCTTTTTCTCCCTCTCTTCCTCCCTCCCTCTTTCTCTCTATCATCTTTCCCTTATTCGGTGATATACATATTTATAACGACACACGGTCGCGCTTAACGGAAGCACGAAACTCGCATTCTTTGATCCAGGCACGTAGAAGCCGACGGTGGCCACGTTGGCCCGCACTGACGTCCAATCAACGTCGGAACACACCGACGCATACACGTATCTAATATTTTATACGCTTTTGGCATTTTTGCACTAGCATCCGTTTTTACATTCCACCTCTTTCTACCCCGCTTTCCGTGTCTCTTTTCCTCGGGAAAGGGAAGCCAAGGTGAAAAAGGAAAAAAAATAAACGGTCGCGCAACGAAGTCACGTTCGTTCTCTAACGAACGCTTCGTATTCCGTGGAAGGAGCAGTATATCCTTCCCATCCGGTTATTCCCCTCGCTCTCTTTCTTTCTCTTGTATAGTCTTTTCCTCTATTACCCCTTTCTCTGTCTCTCTCTCTCTCTCTCTCTCTCTCTCTCTCTCTTCTCTCTTCCTTGTCTTATTTGCCCATACTAGGTACAGGTATGCGACTCAAAGTCCAAGCTCGTACACGAGTCCACGATAACACGTACTGGTAACATGTATCTCCTAGCACACGTGCGTGCTCATTAACGTGAGCAGGAGTACGTCGATGTCCTCGGAGAATGCCTTGATACGAAATATCTGAGAATATCATATGTGTCCAGGGGAAAAAAGTGGAAGATTGTTTGAGAGAAAGGGGGAAAAAGAAAAATGAGAAGACCCAATCGAATTGCCTGTACCAGATGAAAAGGTATTAGAAACAAGATAGATAGACAATTTAAGAGATGTTGGAACAGTAGTGGTGGGGATCGGAAACGATGGGAAGACTTTTTCTTATAGTGGTCTTGGAAAGGTGTCGTTATGGTTATAACGATCCCACGAGAAAGCCCAGGAAGAATGTTTTGGCCCTCTCAGGTCCTTGTTATCTTTGTCTCTCGGTCCATCGGCAAGTACCGGCTCTCTCCAACACTTTTCCTTCTTATTCCTTTCGTCCGTAGGAGACACCAACTTTCTCTCACTCTCGACGAAGAGAGGTGAACGAGATAAGAGTGCAAGTGAGAAAGAAAGGGAAAGAAAGAAAGAAAAGAATGGGAAGAAAAGAGAAAAGTCTTTCCTTGCTGGTGGACCAAGGTCCGAAAAGGCAGGAAAAAGGAACGTGACCAAGGAGAATCTTACCGAGGGGGAGATTGAAAGTGGAGAAGGAAGAGGAGAACGAGGGAGAGGATGGTCAGTGGTACTACCGCGGAAAAGAGTCCCCAATGGAGAATCTCGATGGTCGGCCAATGTAGAGAAGGAGTAAGAACCGAGATAAGCTATCGCGAGGAGTGCTTTATCGTGGAGTGAGAACTAAAATGGGTGAGCGGTGGCTTGAGAGAAGGGGTGGGGCGAGGGAGAGTTAAAGTGGGACGGTTAATGAGGGTCCACTGATAGATGCTGCCCTTCGATCGCGAATCCCCATCGTGAACCATCGACGTCAACGTCTCTTTTCACTTTTCTTTTCGACGTTGTTCGCATTTCTTCTATTTCCTAAAGGTCTGTACTGTTTTCGGTCGATGACTTTTTACCGATCGACTATCGGACTTAATGCTTTTCTTTTTCTTTTACGATCTTTCCTCTCGTATCTCCAATTTCGTATTTCCTCTCATTAAGAAAACAATCATATTTAAATTAAAAGCGGATGAGAAAACGGAGATAATGAGAAGAAGAGAAGTTTAGTCTTAGCCCTTCGACTATGATTTAAATTATGTACGTGATGCCCTACGGAAGATTTTCTACGAGAAGAGAAATGGAACGGGGATTGTTCCAGGATACTCCGAGATGCAACGCAAACTGAATTACGTAATAGTTCCCGGAGTAACGTTGGAAAGGTTAAAGAACGCTTGTTTTACAAGGCAGTCTGTGTTGGTCCTGCTAGAAGCCGCTGAAAGCTGAAAGAAAAAGTGAAAAAAGAGAGAAAGAGAGAGAGAGAGAGAGAGAAGGATTTTCACAGTATTATTAGAGATCGAAAGAACTTTATAGTAGTGACGTTGCGAGAACAAAGTCTAAACATAAACTGTCGGTTCCGAAACTTTTGTGTTGGCTTTTTTTTCTCCTTCTGTTTCCATTTTTTTTTTCTCCTTTTATTTTTTTCTCTTTTTTATATTCTTTTCCCAAATTTTCCAGGCTCAAAGCCGAATTAAAGAAACGTAGAAAAATGGTTGAACGCACTCAACCACGCGTACCAACGTTACAGATCGTGCACGAAACATGGTACCCGCGTGGCTGCATTATTAATTTCTTCATTGTGCTACATGCTACAGAGTACTGTGCAGTGGTTACATCTGGATGCGAATTGCAAGTTGCCGCTGCGTTATGTTCCAGAGGTAAAAGCAACATTAACGATTTCCGTCGTTTGTATCGAGTAAAATAATTATCAAATATCTCTGCAGGCTTTAGGATTATTACGCATACGGTCATTGCCGTTGCATCGATACACGTTTATAGATCAATTACAACGTTAAACGTTTACCATAATTTTGTAGCGTTTCGTTTTTCGTTTTATATATAAAGCATGGATTTTTCTTTTCCTTTTTTTTTTTTCTTTTGGTTTCCCTTTTGCCAGAAATACAAAAGAATCCACGATTATATGTGAAAAATACAAATATAACGAATAATATAATATTGTTACAAAAGGAATGTATGTTCGGCACGATACTTTGCCGATGAATGTAACAAAACTTTGGTCCCTTCTTTGTGGTTAGTAAAGAGCGTAGATGTATTGGCTCTCCAATAGCGAATAGACTAAAATTGAATCAAGTGACGAAGGTACTATCGTACCAGTTTCTAAAGCATCGATAACAGAAAGTTTCGGAAGCCTAGAGCGAGCGAGTCATCAAGGCGCAATCGAGAGAGAAAGAGAAAGAGAAAAAGATAGAAGAGAAAAGAGGAAGGAGCTCGTAAACTCTTACCTCCGACGAAGGGTAAGAAGAAAGAGAGAGAAAAAAAAAAGAAAAGAAAAAAAAAGAGCGCAATCTATCCTCGTTATTGAGCTTTGCGACTCGCACGTATCGGCGCAGTCGTTGTTCGAAAAATTCGTCGTAACTTATTCCAAGTCGGTATTTCTTAAAACTTCTTCGCCGGTCGCGTTTTCATAGAAATCGACGTATCGAAAAATTCAGATTGTAAAAGAGCCACTTGACCTATCGTAAAATTTTAAACCACCTCCTTTGAAATATACTAACAAGCAGTATAATAAGATCGTGGTAAGGTTAGACGTGGTCCACCGTTTTTCTTTGGTCTTGCTAAAAAATTCAACAGCTAGATGCTTTAAACCCGTAAATCCTCTACCAAACTTGGAAAAGAGGATGGAGGAGCGTCAGCTATTTTCTATGAAGTCGAGTTGACGAGAGAAAGGATATTTTCCGAAAATATGCGAATCCGTAAGTTGATGAAAAGAAAAGAATGTCGAACAGCTGATGTCGAGGAGCGACGGATACGAAAACGAAAAAGAGAGAAACAGAGAGAAAGAAAGGGAGAAGGAGAAAGAGAGACAGAGAGACAGAGAGACAGAGAGAGAGAGAGAGAGAGAAAGAGAAAGAGAAAACTATAGAAAAAGAGAGAGAGGGAGAGAGAAAGAGAGAGAGAGAGAGAGAGGAGACGGTCTAATGAGCGTTCCGTGTAACGCGAAATTCCGCGCGACGCGGAATTTAACGTCATTATGCGCACGGCGATGCTCAGCGAATTCCGCGCAAATAATCCGGCGTTTCCGGCATTCGGCGTCGCATAAATCATGCAAATGAACCGTTTGACGTGATAAATATTGCGCCCTTGTAATCCGCTCGTTCCCAGCCGCACGATTGATTACTAGCAGATAAATCCAGGCCGCACATTAAGGTGGAACGACGCGCACGCGCGCGTACAATACACGGACACGAAGCATTGAAGAAGTTTCATGGTAAAAGAGGGTAAAACGGGAAACGGTAAAGAGCGTCGCGAAACGTCGCGCCGATGGCGGTGCCGTTGTCGTTGCCGTTGCCGTTGCCGTTGCCGTTGCCGGCGGACTTTACGCGGATAATAAAACGATAGTTCTTAGGTGAAGGAAAGCACTTTTTCAAACCTTACCGTACATCCATCCAAAGTCGAAAACTCCCCGAGCAAACAGAACCGACGTTACGACTTTCTATCTTTTTCTCTCTTTTTTTCTCTCTCTCTCTCTCTCTCTCTGTCTATCTCTATCTTTCTTTCTCACTCTCTTTCCTTTTTCATACCGAGTCGATCCCCTTACCATTTTCCTTCTTCCACCTTTATCTCCATCCACCTATCTGCACTAGTCAGCGTTTCGACGGAAACCTGTCCCTATGATAAGGCGCGAGGTAGGATTTCTGTCGAGGTATCCCACGTCGAGGGAATCAACGTCGTAATGAACTCTACGTTTCGCGAGATATACTTCGAAGGTATGTAGGTATAATTTTACTCTGAACTTCGTTCGCTACGTCGTTTGTATTTATGCAATACTGAGTAATTTAAGTAACTACGTATGTATGTATATTACGTATATTACGCTGGTATAAGATATGCATCCGTGTAAAAACATATATTACTACTTACAGAAAAAAAAAAAGAAACTTCATTCGTTTAACCAAGTTGTAAGCTCATCAGGGTCCATGTATGAGAAATAAAATGTTATTATGGAGTAACTTTTAAAAGAATAGAAAATTATAAACGAAATTCTGTCTCTATATGCAACAAGCAAATGATCTAGTATAGGTAAGTCGACACCTCTTTTATACGGTGAAAATATAAAAGAAGACATAAATTAACCGACTACGCTACTTTGTAGAAAAATTCTAAACGTACGTGTACGTTCGTACCACTCAAAGGGTTAATATCATGACATTTCTTTTACAAGTCTCTAGCGCGTATCAATAATAGCCTTTATTCGCAATTTACCCAGTTACTCTTATAATTTTCTCATTTCCATTTCACGGGTGCGGTCGCTTCTTGTGGTAAGAAGCTTCAGAGTACCTCGCCCACGGGCATTAATATTCAACAGTTTCAGATATGAAAGTAAAGTGAAAAAGTATCGCTCCCCCCAATCCTATCCTTTCTCTCTCTCTCTCTCTCTCTCTCTCTCTCTCTCTCTCTCTCTCTCTCTATGTTTCTTTCTTTCTCTCTTTTGCTGTCTTCATCCCCTGCCTGCCGGTAATGCTTCCCTTCTTTTTCCATCTTCCAAGTCGGCAGCGATTTTTCTTTCTCCCTTTCCACTCATCTCCAACACCAACGTCGCTCTTCTACGTGCTCGCACGTAGCAAAATGGCGTATTTAAGTCAATTATGCTATTTAGTATTGTACTTGGATAATAGCACGAGTTAACTCAATTATATCGCGTAAGGGCAAGAAGATCAGAGGAAAAATCTAAAGATGGACCACAATGCCTTCGGCGAAGAAAGTATGGAAAAGTAAGGGGAAAAAAAGAAAAAGAAAAAGGTACAGTAGTTGGTAGTTAAAATTAAGATTCGCTTTCTTCTCGAATTTTTTTTCCTTTCTCAATAAAAAATTACTCGCACGAACGCGAAAGATGAGCTTCCGCGTTATTCTTTTTCTCTGGTAAAATATGAACGGGAGGACGTTCAGGGATAGGATATTTCCACGTAAAAAGCACAGGTGCGTAGGTACGGTACCTCTTTTAAAAAATACGTGCCTCCATGTTGGTCGTTATTGCGATATAACGTGGCATCCTACTGCTTATGATAATTTTATCATGCTCTGTCGCCTGCGAAGACAGCGACACGCGTGAAAACGAGCATTTGAAACAAACTTGGCATAGAAATGGTTGGTATACATTTTCAAAGGTACGCGAATTTCAATTCTCCATGAGAGTTCGAAAAAGTATTACTTTTCAGCTTGGTACCGTGGATAGTAAAAATGACTCTACGAGAGTAATACTTAATAGTAAGTCAAACAAAAATTTTCTACTAGATTTTTAAAAAATCGTATCGAATTAATGGAATTAATGTTTTTGCAAAGCTTATATCATTTGCAGATAATAAAACTTCATCTATTTCTTGTACTTCATTTAATGTCGTTTAAAATAGTTTTATCTTTTTATACCTTCGAGTATTTTATTACCTAACGATAGAAATCTCTCTGTCATATTTACATTTTTAAAGAAAAACGTCTCGTTAAATATTAACGCTTTGTACTATGAGATCATGTTGTTGTGACATGACGTTCCATTTAATAAATAAAACAAATCGATAAAAAAACAGTTTTAGCCTAAAATTGCTCTCGACGTATAATAACTCATGCATGTTTACGTACGACGAATACATGGATGAGATGATCAAAATGGTGATAAAAAAAAAAAAAAAAATCAAAATCAGAGATCACCAAGAACAAACTAGGAAAATACTTACTAACTGGAAATAGTTAAACTAAAAAATAGATGAGTCATCAAAACTAAATGTTACATCGGAATAACGATCGTGGTCATTGTTCACCTTTTAACAGTGTCAAACTAAATAACGATGTTGGACGTGCTGTGACCATACGCTAAAAAAAAAAAAGAAAAAAGGTACAAATTTCGATGTCGAAATACGTTGGACGAACGTATGAAGAGTATACCGAATCGTCGAACGATCGAGGTTCCAATTGTAATCGACGAAACAGTATTAACTCGATCGGTCGCTCCCAAATCGCGGTGCTAATTTCGTCCACGGTTACCAACGTCAATCCCCTTGCGATAACCCGCCAATGCCTGTCCAACCCGTCTCTTTTTCTCTTTTACTCTTCCACACTTTTTCTACATCCCTGGCGGCAAATTTTTCCAAACGAAAACGATCGGTCGTCATGTAATTGATAACGTTTTTGTCCTATCGTTTTTATCATAGATCCTATTTCGATCTTCTTTCATTGATAGACACGAGATCGGTGAAAAAAAAAAAGAAAAAAGGAAAAAAGTTGGAAAAAAAGGAAATAATCGCCGAACGATTCTACCTTACTAGCTCCCACTCGTCTACCGACTTTTCTTCTACTTTTGTTTCAAATTGACATCGATTTCGCACGAAACTTCGGTGAGAGAAGTTTTAAGTGTCTTTCGTGCGACTTCCTAAGTTCTTCGGACTATTTGTGAACGAGCCGTTGGCTATGGAACCAAGTACTGGATACTTGTGGAAATTCGATATTTTTATGTCTTTTTTTTTTCTTTTCTTTTTCTTAGGACCCTCAGTAAACGAGCGTCTCACCAACTGGAAGACCATCTCTATTAGCTTAAAATAATATTATAGTTGTAAAGAAGATGAATCGATAATAAGATCTACATATTTATCCGAAGAAAATGTATAGTGATCGGGAACGTACAAGAGGATCGAATCGAAAGCCCCGATCTATTTTATTAAATTAAATAGTGAGTATATTAAAATTAAATTTTCTCGTCAGGAGGCAAAAGAATAAAAATAAAAAATGGCTCGACCAAACAAATTTCATTCTATTTACATTCGTACATTTATAAATTTAAATAAACAAAATTAAAACGGTTGCTTGCGTTTGAAATAAATTCCCGTTGAAAACGAAACAAAATAAAATAAAATAAAAAAATACAGAGAGAAAGGGGAAGAAAAAAAAAAGGAAAGAAAAACCGATCTATCATCTGTAAAAACTGGTCGTCCTGTATATTTCTCTTTCTCCGTACATTCGTCGGAAAAGTTCGTCGAGTATTGAAAATCGGCCGCGATTTAATAAGAAATTTATTTCCCGCAATGGGATCGTGATAATTGGATTTCACTTGCGCGCCGTGATAATGAGGTTATATTGATAAGGCGTGTACGAGCAGTGGGGTTGGTCTGTGAGCGAAGCAAGCGAGAAAGGGAGAAAGATAGATAGATAGGTAGAGACAGAGAGAGAGAGAGAGAGAGAGAGAGAGAGAGAGAGAGAGAGACAGAGAGAGACAGAGAGAGAGAATGAGAGGTATGTAGGTATAGTTGCTGGTGGTACATGGTAGGACACACACGTCGACGGGGGATGGTTATCGAGACTTGCGCGGTGATCCAATCATCCCAAGACGCTGTCATGAAATTGCCTCCGTGCTCTATTCTATCCGCGTGGTACGGCCAATTGCTCCCGTCTTCCTCTCCCTTCTCCTTCTCCAAACCGTCATTCCCTCCAACTACCCGCAGAGAACTTGCTGAGAAACTTTGCTGCATTTTGGATTAAGTCGGTCGTCTTCAAAGCTCTTAATCGCAATCGTGGCGATGAAACGTGGTCGTTACGAATAAAGGGTGTTCGCACCATCCAAAGAATTCGATCGTATCCATTAATTTATAACACTGACCATTGATTTGACCTTCCCCACCCACTCACCCAACCATCTATCTATCCCTCTCCTATCACTCTCCACCCTATCGTCACCAATTTCTATCTTCTATCATCTGGCCTACTTGGTTTTTTACTTCTCTTTTCGATTTTTCTTTACCCTCTTCTATCTCGCGATTTTTCCAGTTCCTTTTTTCGCTTTGACGAAAATATTTTGATGCCGTTAAAAGCACTCCAGTAAAGCGGACACCCTCCGAACGCTCGCATCTGCCTTTCGTAACTTTAAAAAAATACTTTGTTAACGGATCGGAAAAGAATTCTCGTCGTATGGGTCCACGATCGAGCTGGATAAAATCGTACGTAGAATATCGTCTTTTACTATGAAGGATATAGGATAATTAATATTTCATCTTTAATTTGCAATAATGCCGGTTAACGTTATATATTTTTAATAATGAATAATTATTCCATTGGAATATGTATTCAAATATAAATATACGTTTTATATTTCTTTCTCTTTTATTTATCTTTCTATTTTATTCAACTAAAATTTATTTTACTATTATTCTATTCTTTCGTTTATATAAAACTCTCGAAATAAACTTTGACCAACCTATCTCTTCTTTCTGAGAAATGCAGCATGTAGAAAAATATAGGATTAGTACCTACTTATCCCCATAGCTTTTCTCCTTTTCATTATTATAATGTAACAAAGTATTAAATATAACGTGCGACCTTTATGATAAAAAATATGATATCACTGTTCTCATAATATGATCAAAAAGAAATAACTTTTGAATAGTTTTTAACGAAGAAAATAACGAAAAAAAAAAAAAAAAGAAAATAATTAACCACATGTAATTACGACGAGAAGAGGCAGCATACAACATCCACGTAAAGCTTTGTAAAATACGACGGACCAAACCAAGAAAGTGAAGTTCTTTATCTTACTTTTTCTACTTTGCCTAGGGAAAAAAAAGGAGAGAGAGAAGAAATAAAAAAGAAAAAGATATAGGGAAGGGAGAAAGAGAGAGAATTAAAGTAGCTGCAAGGAGACTCTGTGCGTCTTTTTTCTGTTCTTGCTGTTCTTTTTCTACGTTGTTCTTCCATTCCCACGAAATTTACTTAACTCCAGCGCGTCCGCCCTTCGGTTTTGCACGTCCCGTTCCGACCCTCTGATTTTTCGCAGCAAACGAGAAAGCTCTCTCTTTCTTCCTCTCTCTCTCTCTCTCTCTTTCTCTCTCTCTCTTGCTATATAAATTGTGATATTCACGAGTAGACCCGAGTCGATACCGAACAATATTGCCATGGGATGACACTTTAATTCTTTCACAACGTACACCGGCGTATCCTAGAATGGCACCCCAATACATCTTCCTCGAATGAATATGTCGGATTAATATATGCAGAAGTGAATTTATCGAGAAAATTTGTTCTGCTTCGAGCTATTTTCGTACGGATAGGTATCGTGCTACCTTAAACGGTAATGTAGTAAATACGAATTTATCATATTGATAGTATCATAGTGAAATATAATTTTTTTGTTTACTAGTAAGAGTATTTTCATTTTTCTTTTTTTCTAACGAATAAAAATATATATAGATAAACAAAATGAAAGGGAGATATTATACCCGATTAATGTAAAATATTATTTAATAAATTACGATATTATTTAGAGGTACAAATTGCATGGGATAATGATGTTAGATTTAAATAAGACAAAGATAAAATAAAAAAGAAAAAGAATGAACGTTCTCGTATTATTTTGAAGAACATAGGAAATATGTATTTTAAAAATGTAATAGCTGTGGGAAAAGAATTTAGAAAATTATTAACTCGCTGCTCGTTCTTCGCCATGCATCACTCCGCGTCTCGAAATTTACTACCCTTTCGGTCATTTCTGACAAGAGTCGTCCACACACTCTCTTTTTCGCACATACATACACGCACGCACGCATGCACACGCCGCATATTCGCATCTATCTAAAATAAACAAATGATTCTTTGTCGTCACGTCGCCACTCAGTCGCGAACTATGCGCGGCGTCTCAAAACAACGAAGTCAGATTAAGACGTTGACAAATAAAACAGTCCCACAAATACATCGTTAACTTCCAAATAAAAAATTTCGTTCTAATATAAATTAAACTATTATCTAATACACAATTATCAATTATCAAAGAGAAAGTAGTTGACGAACAAAAGAAAAAAAAAGAAAAAAAGAGGAAGTAAAAGAGGATTTGGATAATACGAAGTGTGACTCGACAAAAGTCGTACAAATCCTCGAATAGACGACGACACGACGAAAAGAGCGTGTAATACAATAAGCGTGTAAGCACGTCAATGTACACATATATGACTGTGTGTATCTGTACATGTATATATATGCAGTGTGTGTGTGTGTGTGTGTGTTTACACGAGGGGTAGAAAATGTTTAAGCGTTCGCCTCTTTAAATACCCCAGGCAACGAGCAATAGAGAAAAGTCGCGGCATCCGGCGCCTTCTTTCTTTCTTTATTTCTTTCTTTCTTTCTTTTCAAGCGCGTTTAATTTACTCCCTCGCTTGCGAAAATCGAGCGAGTCACGGTAAAGCGAAGGACGAATAGATGGTGCACTTACGGGGAGATAAGTGGTAGCGGTACTGGCTCCTTGTTTGCTAATCTAGCAGAGCGACCGGGATCATCTGTTGCAAGCTGTTGCGGCGAAGAGTGATCGCTAATGGTGTTAGTCCCTTACCCTCTTCCTCTCTCACCCTCTCATCACTCTCTCTCTCTCTCTCTCTCTCTCTCTCTCTTTCTCTCTCTTGTTCATTGGAAGACAAGATCCTCTTTTGCCTCTCTCTGTCTCTCTCTGATCTTCTCTTTACGAATCTTTTTTTCTTTACTTTCTCTCCCTATCTTTTTATCTCTCTCTCTCTCTGTCTCTCTCTTTCTCTTTGTCTCTCTGTCTCTCTGTCTATATGTATATATATATACCCCGGCCTCGAGACACAAAGCAATCGATCACTGCCAGTCAAACGGAATACTTCGATAGCTTATCTAGCTATTGTTGGACGGCAATCTCAATCCTTTAAATTCGAATAATATGAACAAATGAAACTGACGACAATAGTGGATAAATTCGGATGTAGTCTTTGAGAGATTCGAAAGATATACGTTTGGATTTAGATCGAAGTATATAGATTGTATGTGTGTGTATATGTATGTGTACTATTTTTTATTTCGTCTCGTTTTATCTTGTTTCATTAATGTTTTTATGAAATCTTCTTTCGTCTTTCTCTTGAAATTCATTTACCTGGTAATGAATTGGCTAAGCGGATTATTACAGAGCATGAAAGAATATTAAAAACTTACTATTAGCGTAACGTTTCCAATGAATGAGCAATATGAAATAATATTAACAGTGAAACAAGATTTTCTCTTATCGTTCTTTTTAAACTCAAATGTTTCATTTTCGCTAAAAAAGAAAAAAAAACGTAAATAAGTATTTTAACAGGTTATTTTTTCTAAACGTATATAGTAATGTACACATTTGACATGTTTGATCGACTTATTCAATAAAAATTTTAACTCAAACACTTAAAGACTACCTTTCTATCGTTACTACTAAGGAGAATTAACGATTCTATTTCGTTATTATCGAAACAGCTATAGATCGAAGGATTATATGAATTCTACAGAAAAAATTATCAATGATGTATTCCTTTTGAATCATATGAATCCCTAGAAAGCAAATTTCCTTGAAAAAAGAACTTCAAGGACGTAAGAACGTCTAACGAATAATAAACGAGATGTTTAAGAATTACGCTCAGATTATATAAAAGTATTCATCTTATATAATACGCTTTTACAGTTTTATAATAATAAGACATTGACTGAATTTGAAGACATTAAAATATTTGATGAAGCTCCATTCGCACATTTAAAAAAAAAAAATAAACGTTTTTTTCATTTAATTGTTATTTAAAATAATATTATGATATTATAGATACTATCGAGCTTTTATAGAAATAAAAAGAAATAAAAATTAATGATCTAAGTCAAATATAGAATAAGAAAAGTACAATATTCTTTGGATTTTACAATACCATTTGTCTGGTGTCTCAAAATCAAATAAGGCATGGTGCAAGATAAAAATACTTATAGATTTGTGAAGATCATGCCACATGTATATATATATATATATATATGCGTGTGTGTGTGTGTGTATTTTTATATACATATATATATATATATGTATATATATAAAGAAATAACAAAGAATTGAAATTAATGATATACATCAAATATAGAATGAGAAAAATATAATATAGTTGAATTATACGATACCAATTGTCTGGTATCTTAAAATCAACTAAGATGCGACGCAAAGTAAAACTAATTATAGACTCATAGAGGTCACGCCATATATAAATATGTGTGTGTGTGCGCGCGCGTGTGTGTATGTGTGTATGCAATACAAAAATGCATATACAAATATAGTTGTCTCTTCTTTATTCTTTTATACAACCGTAAAATTCAAACATTAACCTACTAGAAGACAAAACACGAAACGGTAAAAATACGATTCTCATTTCCTTCGACCTAGTTTCTTTAAATTCTACAATCTATCAGAAAAGTCTGAACTCAATTTCAATAATGATAATTTTAACAATTGTTCATGTAATATTCTGAAATTATTTTCAACCTACTTTTAATCTAAATCGTGACGATCCCATGCATTGCTTCATTTTCATAAATTATACACTATTAACCGATCTTCTCTTGGTTTTCTTTTTCTGTTTTTTGTTTCGTTCTTTTTTTTTTGGACAGCGATATTACTGTTTCAATAATTGAAATGAAACGAATATTTTATATTTTCGGTATAATGCTCTGACGCATATGGTAACAAAAGGTGTCAAAAAATAATGCTTATTCGCGTTTATAATTGTTTCACACGTGCGCCATATAACACACGTACAATTGTTTTAAATCGGTTATTATTTAATACCAGTCTACCTATATTAACTTACGTTAATATACGTTAGATTGCATAATTTTGTGTAACTTTATTAGTTCCATGTACGCCCTGCGTTCCATTATGGCCGGAAATTGTACTGGAAAAGTCGTGGACGATGTGGCAACGTGATTAATAGGAATGAAATAACCATCTTGTTCGGCTTGTACATCATTCACGATTTACAGATTATTCATATACTTCACGTACGAAACCGTATCATTGAGCAAACGGGAGCAGATCATCGTTCGTTTCATATCAAATGACAATTTTTTCATCTGTCTACATAGAAACGAGATTATACACACACACACACACATATGTATCGTGTTATACACACATATGTATATATATATATATATATATATATATATATATATGTATGTATGTATGTATGTATGTACGAAAGTTCTATACAATCTCGATAATCCCTTTTTCAACGTGACAAGTATTCCGAACAAACGTGCACGATATTTTTAAGAACAAACAATAACCCGTGGACTCGATATTAAAAAGAAAGAAAAAAGAAAGAAAAGAAATAACAAAAAAATAAAAAAATAAAAGAGAAAAATAAATAAGAGTATCCGAAGTACTAACATTCGTTCGAATAACAAGGGATTTCAATTACGGCTTTGCGAAATTGAAAGTAACATAAATTCTCTGTGATTTTCATAGTTATGAACAAAATGTTTGATCGATCGAGCCATCGTGACCTGGACATATTCGTTCGTAAATAATAAATGAACAGATTCGTGTATGACACTGTTGCTTTGCAACTCTATACAAAAATCGTGGAATATGTATATATGTGCGTATGTGTGAGTAAGAGAGAGAGAGAGAAAGAGAGAGAGAGAGAAAAGCTATCTCTTTCACATGTGCAATGCGTAGATGAGCATACGGGAAAAATTCATACGAGATGTAATCAACCGAGGCTACGCACTACTCGTTAATATTTTTCTATGGTATCGCACGGGACAAAACTGTCAACCGGCGAAATTGCAGTTGGGTTAATGACATTTTGTCAAACATAAGTAAATCCCATTATAAACCGAGCCGCCTAGCATAATATTCGCTCTCTCCTCGTTTTCACTCACTCTCTTTCTCTTTCTCTCTCTCTCTCTCTCTCTCTTTTTCTCTCTTTCTCTATCTATCTATCTATCTATCTATCTCTATCTCTCTTCTTATTCGTCCCTGCGGCCGTGTTCGCAAAAAATGCAATCGTTAATAAAACAGGACGAAATGGAACGAACTCTGTGCTTTCCATCGTCATTATTCTATCCTGTAATTATATTTTTGCATAACAACGATCATATCGAACGCACCGAGCGTCGCGAATTAAACGTCAAAGAATTTCGCTCGATTTTGTTAAATATAAGAGATAATTTTTTGACGGTGAGAAGCCCTAAAAGTATAATTAATTTAGCTACTTATCGCGAAATATAATGGGGTAGAAGAGAAATAAAAAAAAAAAAAGGAAAATAGACAGGGAAGCAACTTGTGTACAGAAGTTTCATTCGAATACTTTATTGAAGTCTTTTACTACTTCATACTTTTTTTTTTTTTTTTCATTACTCTATAATAAAATTGCATTGAATATTAGCATCGAGTTCAGTATAGCCATTTACTTATACTACTTCGTTGCTAATGCGATAGAGAGAAGGAGAAAGCAAGAAAAGCGAATAGACGAAAAGAGAGAAAATACATCGGGAAGAAACGAGAAAGATCAGAAACAAGGTAAAAAAGTTTGCGTCAGTATAAAGAAATTATAAAGTTTCAAATCTCATTGGATTTAATGAGAAAGTAGTGCCGCAGTGACGTTCTTCTAAAGTTACCTGCCCACTACTTTCTTAGCACCGAAAAGGATACGGAGGAAAAAAGGAAAAGACGATAAATAAGATGTAAAAAGTAACGAAACTACCATTCGTTAAAGACAAATTGTAAATGAGAAGAAATTAATAAAGAACATCGATAGTAGGCACGAGCTACTTAACGGGTTTTTCTTCGTCTCCTTTTCTTTTTTTTTTTTTTTTACAAAATCCATTCGAAAAATTCTTTTATTTCCAGTAGACGAGAGATTGGTTGTCTTTCTCCAGTATCAATCCCCATGGAAATCCCTCTCTTTTTCATGCAAGATAAACTCATCGAATTCCATCGTCCAGTTATTTTCGCATATTGAACGTAACTCGTCAAAAGGTTCCTCCTCTCTATCTCTCTCTTTCCTTCTCTCTGTCTGTCTGTCTCTCTCTCTCTCTCTCTTTCTCTCTCTCCCTCTGCAGTGTCGGTCCGATGGTCTACTTTCCGATTCATAAATTCCATTTATCGAGGTATGGCCGTTAGGACATAGAACGATGAACGGCGGAGAACAGCAGGAATTTTGTGGGCAAACGCGTTCGATTTACGTCCTGCTCTACTTTTTCACCTTATCTCTTGTGTTATTATCAGTATATCCTCGTTATTCGCATTATCGTAGTTCTCGATATTCGTCAATGAAACTAACGATACAGTCCAATTCGTTCAGGTACAATGAAAACGATAGTAAAATCAGAAAGGCACGGGACAACGAACTAGTAAAAGCGTCTCTTTTCTCGTTACTACACGAAAGAGATCCTTTCATTATTGCAAAGAGACGGTACTTGGAATTGTTAAACGAACAACGAGTATTTCTTTGTTGCGCAAGTAGCGTACATTAATATGATGTTAAAACAAACAGAGCTTCTACTCTTCTTCTTCTGTCGTCGACGAGTAGAGACGGAAAAGCTAAAAGCAGTCAACCCGTTCTCCTTCCTTTACCCTACTCGACGGCAACATGTTCCATAAGGTGACTAGTACAGTACTTTAAACAAGAGAGAGAAAGAAATATATATATATATGTACACACATAACACATATATACACACATATGTATACACACATATATATATATATATATATATACACACACATAGCATAGATAGATATAGAAACAGCTCGAGTGCGTGGCAATGAGAGGCGCGAGCGCGAGAAACTCTCCGTAAATCGTGCTCTATGTAACGATCGGGCATAGTAATGAGGACAAATGAAGTGGCTGAATTATACGCGAATGTCCCTATGGGAGGCAGCTACCCACTGCTCATGAGTTATTCATGGGAGTCTATCATAGCCACTCCATCCAGATTGCGAGATTAATCGAGCGCGCACACTCCTTTGCTCGTCCAACACCCTCTAATACCCGCTGCTACTCGCCCTTCGATGTCCAACCCGTTGCGTCCTCCTCATCTTTCTCCGTTTCCTCCTCATCAGACTCCTTTCTCTTCCCTTCTTCCCCGTTCGACTCCGTTCCTCCGTTAGTTCGTGACCTTCCTATTCACGTTTTCATGCTACTGAATTAGCTGCTTATTCGAGACAGATATTCCATCAGAAATATCTCCGAAATTTCGCGGGCTACGAAATTTTATCTTACTGAGAAACAAAATTACCGCGACAAATTCAAAAGAAAATTTATCGTCAATTTTAAATAATACAAGAAATTGCGACAATTTGTCGAACTGAGATCTCGAAACGAATTTTACAAGTATTCTCAGTAAGTAAGTAAATAAGTAAGTAAATAAATAAATAAATAAATAAATAAATAAATAAATATATGTCCCAGATTGTAAACCAACGTCGTAAAATAGAAACATTTATTATCTTTGTCTAGGTATCGTTCGATCTACGTATACTTGGCACGAGTCGTTTTCGGTCCTGCCAACGCTTCTTCCTTCTCTGTACGAGAAACACGAACTTTTGGAGAAGAACAAACGATCCGAAAAATTAAAGGATAGAAACGTTTCATTATGCACCGAATGATTTTCTTTTATGGATAAATATAAAAAAAATCTGAAGTGTCTATCCCATGGTATAGTAAACGTTTCGTTAATAAAATGACGTCCTTCTGATAGACTAATTTTTCCATCGTAAACTCTTTTTCATAGGAATCTAGTTAAAATACGTTTGAAATTGAAACTGGTTTGGTCTGGTCTGGTCTGGTCTGGTGTAGTCCTTTCGAAGATCAAATCGATTCAGAACTCATTCCGTCAAAGTGGAAAGCTTCTTATCGATCATCAAAAGTCTATGAGAGTATGAATATGAAAGAAGAAAGATGACAACGTCGGAGATATCAAGAATGTCTATCTATTGATATTCAACGATAATGACGCTCGAGTGAAATGATTTGTCCTTGGCCATTATTGTCGCAGAACGTTCGCTTTGGTGGACAACAAGTAACATGCGGTAGTGGTGAACCGTTGTAGAGCAGGTGAAAGCATAAAGAGAGAAAGAGAGAAAGATATAGATAGAGAAAGAAAAAGGGGTGAGGGTGAGCTTAAATCGAGTAAAAGCATCGTGAAAGCACCGTGAACGTAAAAGGGTTTCTCTCACGTACGGAGTACGTGTACGTCGATACTGCCTGTCGAACAGTAAAATAATAATGGTGAGAACGAGGGGAAAGAGAAGAAAGAGATAGAAACACAGAGAGAGAGAGAGAGAGAGACAGAGACAGAGACAGAGATAGAGAAAAAACGTGAAAGGCATTTTCCGAGACACGTGCGTGTCCAGATGTCAACTGTTTTTCCAAAGAACGGAAGGAAACTAGAAATCTCGCGATACGTGCACGATTCCGCGACTCGTTCCTTTCATTCCGTCTAGCTCGATCTTTTTCTTCCTTTTTATTTTTCTTCTTCCCTTTTTTTCCTTTTTTTTCCTTTCTTTTTTCCTCTTTCCTATCTTCGAACTCGTGCTTCATTGAAGGTATAACTAGTGTACTGCGATCGAATCAAGCAGTTCTATCGTGCTTTATAAATCGTATCGAATAGGTTTCTCGATCGATTGGAAACAAGATACATGGATAATTCTATCAAGTTCCTACAACTTTTTATCTCTAACGCTCGTAAAGTTATATTTTCATTATTGTAAGAGATACGTTCCAGAGAAAATCATAGGAAAGTAATAAAATGGATTGCTTCGTTGGTTTAATTCATCGGTTTGGTTATTAAAATCAACATAGGGGTCATCGACACGAGATCCATTTCACATTCTCCCTTACAATCTTCGTTAGAACGATGAAAGCATTAAAACAGGAACGAGACTGGATGGTGGCCAACTAGCTGGGAATATCTCTGCGACAAAATCTATCACGATTTAAACATCTCGCAATAACACGACACGACCAGTGAATGAGTGAATGAACGAAGCCACGCCATGCCAGGCCATGCCACGTTACACCATGCCATGCCACGATTCGAGTCGCCGATAGCAAGGAAAAAGAAACAAGAAGAGAGAAGAATAAGAGGAGAGAAAATCATACTCTCGTGCGAAATCTCCTAGAATAACGACGTCGAGGGGGGTAAAAATAGGGTGGGATGCACGATAACCCTCTTTCGTGAAATCGTTACGTTGAAGAGTTGACTTGAAAGTTTGGTTTCCTGTTTCTCCTTCCTTCTCTCCTCACTCTTCCTCATCTCACCCCCTATTTCATCCCTCTCCCCACCCACAAGCTCTCCTCGCTTGAAATACATCCAACGATTTTATGCGACGCATCTGCTACGACGATTTCGACTTCGCCGAAGCTCTTAAACTAAAAAAGAAATGTTCGACGTTTAGTGGAAGACAAATTTTTTTCTCTTATCTTTTGGGACAGTATTCTCTTCTTTTCTTCTCTCTCTCTCTCTCTCTCTCTCTCTCTCTCTCTCTCTCTCTCTCTCTCTTTCTCCGTTTTCTTTTTTCTCTCTTTTTTTTTTGGATTTTTATGAATAAAGAACGAGCAAGGAAAATTTTTTTAAGAGTTTCTTTCGAAATTTATTAGGATCGAACGTATAGATCGATAATGACGATAGTTAATGCAGAATTAATGTTTCAAGTATTTCTTGAGAAAGTCTAAGGACATCAAAATAATTGTATAAAATCTATTATAGTTGCATCAACTATTGATCGAAGATTATCTCTGAATAATATATTTTGATAGTTTTCGAAAATAAATGGTAATCGCAATTTACAGTTTATAATTATTAAATCATGTATTACCGTCATGAGAGATAAACAAATTATCGTATATATTATGAATAATTTATATATATATATATATACATATATATTCAATCATCTTCCTCAAAGTTTGTTATCGTCGTTACATATCTATAATATCGATTATCTTATAAAACCTTTAAAAACTTTTTCATATATCCTCTTTTTCCATTTCAATGATTAAAATATAAAATCACATAGATAATATGTTACTTAATTATTAGATAGACCACTTAAACCTCAAAAGAAAAAAAACTATTATTTCCAATAGAATTAGAAAACAATTTCGTCAGCGAGCACGAAATCGTATCCAAGCTGATTTAGCTATCTACGTATTCGTATGTTGTTCGAGAGAAGTAACTATCTGTGGGAATAAACTCCTAATTCGTTTACCGTCCAAAAATCTACACTCACAAAACGAAACTTGCTTCCTCTTCCACTCTCTCGTCACATCGTACTTGTGCTTCGAATGTTCATTTTCTCTTTCCCTTTGTCTCTCTCTCTCTCTCTCTCTCTCTCTCTCTCTCACTCTTTCTCTTTCTCTTTCTCTCTATTTCGATTTCGACCAGAGAGATGCGTAATAACATTCGTAAAACGTCTCGATAGTTTTCGAATACCGCCTTTTCCTGGATACTACGAAATTCTCTCAAACAATACATACATACGTAGTAAACTTTTCGTAGTAAACTTTTACGATTTAATAATCGACGTTGTTTTTATCAAAAGAAACAAAATTAAAAAAAAAAAAAAGGAAGTAAGAAGAAAGAAACATCTCATCATGAAGAGTAGCCGTAATTTTCAAAATGGTTGAGAGGAGAGACGTCTCACAGGGAGTTTTAGTAAATCGTATTATTTATGAGCATGCGCGTATAAGGTGTATAATCGTGTAATACCATTCGCGCGGATTATTCGTATTCTCGCGCCACGCCATGGCATCGTCGCGTCGCTGCTTATCGCCATAGCGTTGTTTGGTCCAACGTACCGTGCGGAACCACATTGAGGTAGAACGGAGGGGGATTTGCTTAAAACACTGTGATGGTTAAGCCCTTTTGGACAGAGAAAGCTTACGAAAGCAGACGGTTGTAAGAGCCAGCATGCAGAATTTCTACGTTCTACATCGAGTAATTATTTTCATTCAACTTCATCTTCCTCCTTCAAGAGTCACTGAATATACGATGTATTATCGATTGACTTTTTTCTGGAAAGAAAAAGGTACCTTTTTTAAACCTTCGACTACGGCTAAACTGGTCGTGTATCGTCTTTATCAAAGTGCTCTTATCGCAAAGTACATGTAAACGAAATTACCATGATCGGTGTTTCGATATTTTCAACTATACATTTACCCTTATCTGCGTTATGATTACAAAGTAACATTGGTGTAAGTTATAATATTATTTTTTTTTTCCTTTTACAAAATTAGAAACAATCATAATTTTCACATCTCCCAGGCAACGTACTTACAAGGCTTTCGGAAGCAAGAAAACGAATGAGACCACTATACCACGATACTCGTTAAAAAACCTCAAACAGAGGAAAGTTGCTATAGTGGTGCTTCGTCATCCCAAAAAATGACTCAGCGAAAAGCCATTGTAGTAGCGTATAATAGCTAAAGGGTTAATCGAATAATCGAACTCGTTCTAGAACTTCTGGTTGAAAGCATGTTAAAAAAAAAAAAGAAAAAAAGAAAGAAAAAAGATGAAAGAAAAAAACAGAGAGAAACAATAAAAAAAGGAACCAAAACAAAAAAAAATAGAAAAAATGCAGAAAAAACAAGAGCGTCGAGGATTTGCAAAAAATCTTTGCGATCGATGGCCCGTACGTATTTGCTCAGTTAATCGTTTCTAAATAACGGTCTCAAGTACACGAAACTCACAGGTCGGTCTACCCAACACACCCACACTTCGTTTCACGCTCGTGTCTTTCCTTCCGGAAAATCTATCGCCCTCTCCGACTACCGATCGGGGCTAACGGGTTAAGTATACCATGCTCCGGGTGAAAGAGATAAAACCAATCACATAGTACTGTACACACAAAAATTTATTGCCGTGGATTATCTGGCCTGGGTCCAAACACAAACACATCTCTTGTTTCGACTGGCCACGAGATACAAGAAGAAGAGGAAGAGGAAGAAGAAGAAGAAGAAGAAGAAGAAGAAGAAGAAGAAGAAGGAAAAGGATAAAAAGAAGAAAGAGAAGGAAAAAAAAGAGGTTAGAAAAGGAAGGTAAGACAACAGGGACTACGCGTACGAGATAGGGATTAGAACGTTGTTGTGTTGTGACCAAGGAAAGGAGTGAAAAAGAAAGAAAAAGGCAGAAAAAAGAAAGAAAGAGAGAGAAAGAGAGAAAGAAACTACTCATCGTTCCGTATCGAAAGACTTTTTTCTCCTCTCTTTCCTCTTACATTCTCCAAAGCTCACGGTTTCGAGGTTGCGCGTTTGAATCTCGCGAAAGCAGAGGATTTCTACGGAAAGACGTGCATCGCTCTTTATTGTCGGATAGACCATTTGAACAACAGCCAACATGGGAAGCCGAGACCTTACCCTCCTATCCACCTCTTACGCTTCACCGCGTTATATCCGTCTCTTTTTCTCCGACCTATCGTGTTCTTCTTCCTCTTCCTCCTTCTCTTCCACCCTCTTCTCCATCTCCTCCTTTCTCCTTTCTTTCCACGTACCAGCCCCTAGCACCGTTTCCACGAGAACGTCGTCGCGACTGTAATAGATTTATACCGCTCGCTGCTTTCGTGAAAGTAAAGGGGAAATGCAGAGGACCGATCCGTTTTGCTCGGAGGGAAGAATGGAAGTGGGTGGGATGACCGGACAGGATGTTCGGATGTTTGGAAAGACCTTACGAGATCGTATTCGCCAAAGGAATTCCGTGATACTCGAAGGGAGAGGGACAGAGGGTGGGGAATGGAGAATGGGAAAGAGAAAAAGAGAGGGATGATGTTGCATAAGACATAGCGTAAGTATGCGCGCTTGCCAACGAACGTTTTCGTATATTCTACCTCGATTTGTAGCCAGATCGTTGTACTCCAAGACTTAGACTATTAAAAGTTTTACAAAGCTTTTGAAATCCTTCGAAAGTGACAATGCGATTTACGAATGGAGAAAACCGATAGGAATCTATTTAAATATAATTCATGATTTTTAACATTTTTGGCTGTTGGTATTATATGTATGCTACTTGTCTCTTATAGTTTTATTGCAGCAACTTGCTGCATTGCTCGTATCGATTATTTTCTTGAAATGTTAACTGCGGGTTATGAAAGGGAAAAGTCAAAGGAATCCGTTTGATCCATCGTATGAAGCAGCTGCTTGTTCTGTCTTGTTGTTACGTTATGATAGCGATCGATACAACTGCCGAGTAAGATAACATGTCGAAATCGATGATTCTGTGACATGCTCGTCGATGCGGAAGGAATTGTATAAATTCTCTTCGCTTACCCACCTATCGACTTTTTTATTTTCTTTCTTCCTTTTTTGTCCTTTTTTCTTTTTTTTCAGATTAATCGTCGATAGATGTATTTGCTTACTCTTTGAATAAATTAAAAGTTTTAAATGAAAATACAGATATTCCTAAAGCAATCGTGTGTGACATTTGAACACGTTTATTATTGACAAACTTTTTCTTCTTATATCTTATAGATATAATATAATCTCTATCTGTATACCAGTTAAAATATGATTTAAAATAAAAATATATCGTTCATCTTATAAGGATAGAACGATTCAATTGTACCTTTGGGAGTCTTAAGTCATAATAAAAGCAATATATCAATAGCTAGGAAATATCGATCGACGAATAAATTCTTCTTTCTCAAGAGGGAAACCTGTTGAGGAATGGAATGATGTAAGGAATCTCGAAGGAAGAGAGTTTCGCTTTAACACGAATAATTCGACGAATACTCTCGTATGTTAGTATGGAGAAAATAGAATATCCTTTGAAAAATTGTACGCAATAAATCTCCGAATCGCTAGACAAGCTATTGTCGTAGTCACGTTTTGTTGAAGCATACCAAATGTCTGAGGAAGGATTCCCGTAGAGATCTGATGCATCGATGTTAATTTCTAGAATGTCCCGTTAACACCTATTCGTTCTAAATGCGTCATGTAATAATGTGAGACACTTCTTGAAGTATTGGAGCGTACGGGGACATGGAACGTAATTTCCTCCCACCTCTTTGCGCTACTCACCCTTTTGCATCACCATCTAAGACAGAGAAGGAACGAGAGAGATAGATAGAGAGAGAGAGAGAGGGAGAGAGAGAGAGAGAGAGAAAGATATAGAGAAAGAGAGAGAGAGAGAGATTCATAATGAATACGGCTGCCACAGTTACATAGCTATGTCACGTGTCACAGAGGAAACTTTGAACGCTTGTCATTGCGAAACAGTAGTCACACATGTCGTGCTGCATTGCCCTCTTCCCTCTCCTATTCTAATCCCTTCATCATCTTTCAAGTCATCGTTGTTCTTATTACGATCCCATTATCTTCGTATAATATAGGAAAATCACATCTCCGCTATATTAATGAATATTCAACTTGTCTAATTTTCATGAAAATTTCGTTAGTATTCGAAATTATTATGATTTTGATTAAAAAATAAAATTATATATATATATAATTTAATTTAATACATATATATATATATATATATATATATATATATATATAAGTCTGTAAAGTAGTACTATGTTGAAATACTCGCAAACAAAGCAAATGAAGGTCGAAAACGTCCAGCTGTTTTCTAAGAGACGCGGATGTACTTATTCGTTGCTCGCTTTAAACTTCCCAAGGCGTCTTCTTGTTTCAACGAGAGACGACATTAACACTTGACGCCCTCGCTTTCGACAGCCTCAAGATTTTCCTTTAGCGGGAACTCGAGAGTAGGCGAGGGTAAAAGGCACTCGTCTAGTGGCGACGATGCTTGCGCTTTTCACCTAACCAGCTACTCCAGCGAATTATTCGAATTCACTTGCTTTCTTTCTTTTTCTTTCTCTCTCTTTCTTTCTCTCTCTTCTACTATTACTTATTTAGTACTTTAACAGTTCCATTATTTGCTTATTTATAATGAGTTGTTGCCTGTCGTGTAGAGAAAGTTACATTGTCTACTAAACCCTTCCGTTTGATTTATTCGTAAAGTGGCTAACTGTGAACATATCTCTTGCAACAGCTGACATTCACTGAGAAGTAGAGAATATCATGTCGTGCATATTCCGTTATCCATGCTGAATAATTTCCATTATTTACAAGATTTTTTTAATTTGTGCGTTTTAAACTGTTAAAAATGTATTTTGTTATCTTTATATTGAATCATTAAAGGATACTACACTACCTTAGGAACGACTTTATGGATTTTAAGTTTTTCATTCGTATTATCTGAAATAGTCTCTTTTATCCTGAATCTTCAAACGAGGATTATATGTAGGAGTCTCTTTTTGAAAGGAAGAAAACGAGAGAGATAAAACTTTCTTGAGATTAACGAGCTTTGATTTCGATGTACCTAATGTAATTTTCATTTTAATATCAATTAGCTAAATTATATCTTTAGCTCGTAATATTCTTTTCATTCTATTCATTTGTTTTAATAAACTTATTTCTCTCACTCTTTCTCTCTCTCTTCTCTTTCTTCTTTTTTTATTCTTTTCGATCTGTACGAGAACTATTAACTGTTGTTTATCGAACGAAAACAAAGAAAGACGAGAGACAGTATATTTATCGAAGGGACACACCCCCCTGAAATTTTCTTTACGACGACGTTCGTATACTAGGAAAATTCATGGGCCTAGTAAGTATGTATTTCGCGTTGAAATAACAATGACCGAAGAAGAAAGACGAGACGAAATAGCATCCGCTTCCGGCACTAGCGAAACAAAAATCGAGCACCCTATTCCCCTTTTCTTCGTCGTCATCTTCTTCAATCGTGTCACGCGTGAGCTATCATTCTCCCATATATGTACTTACTACCATTTCGTAAAAAGGGCGTGTCCATTCTTATTCGTTTGTTAGATCAAGAAAAGACGCAGACGTCGTTTACATCGATCTCTCTTATAACAGAGGTCAGTGAAAGTACGAGAGCTTCGAGTTGATGGATAGACAAAATGGAAAAACTTCGAGAATATCGTTAACTCCTTTCATGTCTTGTTCTTCAAATATAACGGGTGATCTTTGTGAAAGACACTTTACAAATTGTGCAAGTGGCGTTGCATGGAAACGCACTAGAGCTTGAGAAAAGAGAGAGAGAGAGAGAAACAGAGAGAGAAAGAGAGAGAGAGAGAGAGAGAGAGAGAGAGAGAGAGAAGCAGGAAGGATGCGAGATGCAGCTTGGTTGCGGCCGTGTCGGCAATCTGGTCGCGCGCAAAACAACGCTTGCAGCTGACGTTTTACACTTTGCGGTCGGCCGATGCACACCGAATAGGAGCCTCCGAGCGATAGCCCTTCCGTCGCGTCGTTCTCGTCCTTCCGCTTCGTGGGTTACATTCACGTTCTCGCTTTCAACCTTTCAGTAGCAAAGATCCTTGCTTCGTCATCGTTTGTCACTAATACATTGCATTATATATATATATTTCTTTTACGACATTTATTATACGATATATTGAATTTTTCAATATTTACATTTTGAATAACTTTAAAAATATAAAAATTGGAGCTAAATTGATTTAATGGAACTTCAATGACCTATCACGAAGATATTTATTATTTCAGGTTAATTATTAATTA
This sequence comes from Vespula pensylvanica, assembly GCF_014466175.1. Classification (NCBI taxonomy): domain Eukaryota; kingdom Metazoa; phylum Arthropoda; class Insecta; order Hymenoptera; family Vespidae; genus Vespula; species Vespula pensylvanica. Next base: position 1,056,765 of record NC_057699.1, on the reverse strand, counting down.
TTATTTATCTTAAAAGTTCATTAAAGAAAACTAAATAAATATTATGTAAATGAAAGTTACCGTGATTAATTTCCGCGATAATTGCAAATAACTTTACGATAGTTGTATGTATTAGATTTTGTAAATTTCGCTTCTTATATTTCTTATCTTCTTCGGGTAATATTTTATCCATTATAAACTTAGTTAAAAACGTAATTTACAGAAGGATTGGGTAAATATTTCAGATGAATCTGTGCTTGAAAAATTACAAATAGCTACTACGATAAGACGTATAGAAAGATTTCAAATGAAAGCAGCAATATAGTCAATCCAGCTAAGAAAAAGAGAGAGGGAGAGAGAGAGAGAGAGAGAGAGAGAAAGAGAGAGAAGAACGCAAACCGATCTCCGATCGGACGCGTGGCCGGATCGATATTAATTAGCGAGCCAATTTAACTTCAACGATTGCTCGATTTCACAGAGTTCTCTGCCTAGGTATGTACATTGATAATAATTTCGCCGAATGAGCACGTTGGTTTCAATGCTCACCCTCTCAGGGCGTTGCAAAAAGTTCACCAACTTCATTTCCTCCTTGCTTGTTGACATCAAAACGATTTATAGAAAAGCAAAAGAGAGAGTTACTCGAAGAAACGAGTAAGTTTCGTAAGATCGACTTTCCTAACATGTTGCGACGATGCAGAAAGATGAAAAATCTAATGGTCTACTTAAACCAATAGAAAAAGCTCGTTTCACTTGTATATTTTGATGAATTCTCGATTCAAGAGTTATTGAGATAAAAGAGTCAATATTTTTTTTTTTTCCTTTCGAACTAATTAACAATAAATACATAATAATTTTACTTTTAATCGATATAAATAATTGTGGGATTATGAAAGCGAAACTATGCGTCTAGACATACAGTCGGATCAATTGCTTTAAAATGTTAATAAAGTATCGATCGTCTCGAGTTCGGTACCGCCATGAACTTTTGTATATATATGTATGTATTCTACCTACATATATACCTACTACATTCCAAAAAGAGCTGTCTGCAAATGGTCGATAAAGTGGGATGGCCCGGCTTCCGTGGTTTAAAAAAGGAAGGAAGCTCATAAAATCAAGGAGCGCAGATAAGCTTTCATGAAATTTGAATTCGTCGTTAAGCGTCGTTTCACCTACTCCGTTGGTGGTAAATATCGTGGCTTTGAAAGCTATTTACTCAGCGCATTATTGCGTTAAGTTTTCATAAAGGCGAAAGCACACTTTGTGCAAATGACTCCGGAGATTTAGTGGATTTCAGTCAAATTAACGCCGAGATTTTATAACCAAAAAGACAATGTTAGAGAGCATGGCCATTTTTATTCTTCTTCCTTTTTTTTTTTTATTCTTTCTTTATACAAAATTTTTTACTTCATTTTTTACACACTATACATTATGCATATAGAATGAACATAAATATCAACTCTACAAACTTCACCGGTCTTTACTCTCTTTCTTCTTCCTTTTTTTTTCTTTTTCTTTTAAATCACTCTGCCAAATGATTCTTCGTTCGAAAGTAAAATAAAGATTTAGCGAATGAAAGAGTGAGAGAGAGAGAGAGAGAGAGAGAGAGAGAGAGAGAGAGAGAGAGAGAGAGATCTAACCATTCATCAGGATTTCACGTTACATGAGACGAAATAAAGGAACAGGAAAGAGCAAGTCTAGCTACGAATACGTTCGGTAACGTTAGTTGGCATCAACTTCTAACGGTGAATTTTCGACGATGTTGAAGAGGCTAGCCACAGTAGCGATTTTACAAGACCGAAGAGAAAGTGCCAAGGGTTTGGAATGCTTCCCTTCGAAGGAGGAAAGGCCGAGCATCGAACAAGTTATAAGGGTTCATCTGCACAGACACGCGTCTCTCTATTTGCATAACATAGGAGCATCGCATAATGGAAATTGCTCAGAGTTGTATAACATTGCGTGCCTTGCAACATATGTTAGATGTACCTACCAAGCTAGCTAGCTAGCTAGCTACCATACAAGTAAAAAGAGAAAGGCATTTCTCTCATTCGCGTGCTCGCGAATAATTAGCAGCAGGACTTGTGCATGAGACGACGTTAGAAGCTACCTCTGACTACTTCGTCATGCGATAGACATCCCACGTTTCCCTGGCTTCCACCTTTCCCACACTTTTTACGCTTCCTTTACCAGGAGCGAGCTTTAAGAGACATCCCCGAGTCTTCCTGGTAAAATTTTTGTTCGTACAAAAGATGAAAAGAGTACTTACGATGCTTATGAATTTACGAGGACTCGTTCTCCTCTCATTTCATTAGATTTATTTAATTCTCAACACCAAAGCGTTAAGAAAAAAAAGAGAGAAACAAAGACAGAAGACAGAAATTCGAAAGTCATTAAAACGAAAGCTCGTAGCTTCCTCTTACCTACCACTCCTACTGTCTCACTCCACCCCTTCCACATCTCCTAGGACTAATCTGAGCAACCTATTCTATGTTTTCTTAGAACCTCGGGCGCTTGTACGACACTATCTAGTTACAGTGAGTATTTCCCAAGTTTCGTTGCTACGGACACTTCGCAACTATGCTCGAAATAGAAACCGAAGCCCGGGAAGTTTGTCCGGACAGTGATTTTGCACTTTGAAAAGCTTTCGATGAAAGGCTCTCGATGAAAAGCTTTCTCTCTCTCTCTCTCTCTCTCTCTCTCTCTTTATCTCTCGTTCTCTCTCTCTCTCTTTCGTGATATAGAAGAAATTACGTCGAATAGACGAACAGGCGGAATGGAAAAAAGTAAAGTGATTATCGGTCTATCGAAAGGAGTGAGGTATTCGAAAGAGAAATAACGAAAGAAAGATAGAGAAAGAATGAAAGAGAAAGAGAGAGAGAGAGAGAGAGAGAGAGAGAGATGTCGATAGCAATATTTTCTAAATTTCGTTCATCTCGACAGCTTCTCTATCGAAGTCACTCGCCGGTGGCTTGTCTAGCAACGGCCAGTGATTCTCTCGAGGGAACATCCTCCCAGGAGAAATCGCAGGCAATCCCGAAGATTGACGGAGCATCTAACGACGGAAACCTGAATTTTTCTTCTGCCAGCACTTCGAGGATAACGAGGATAGTGTGGCGACTACGTCTATACGAGGATCTAAGATTAAAGACATTGCAGTTGAGAAATATTACTGTCTTAATGACAAGAAATATATCTGCCGTGGATTTTCTTCCGTTATCTCGAACGTATGTATTTTTGAAATCTTTTTTTTTTCTCCATCCTATTCGATATTGTATCGCGAAAATAAAATCGTTCCCAAGGAACGTGTATTATAAAAAATTTCAACAATAGAAGATACCTCCTGCTATGTGAAATATTGACCGGTATGATTTACGCGGGATTTAGTTAATTGTAACACATGACTCGCATAGAACTTTCTACCGTAGAAAAAGGGCATTGCTCGGGGCTTAAAAGTTCTCGACGTTTCTCAAATTGTTCTCAAAATTATGTGCGGCAAGACGATTAGGAATTGCACAAGTATTTAACAAGAATTTCACAAGAATCTCACTGAGAATTTATGTATAGGTATTCGGTATAGCGTTAAACGATTTATTCGGAAATACGAAGGACGTTACCTCCGAAATCGATCGAGTTATATCGCGTGTCGTTTATTTTCTTCTTTTTTAAAAATCACTCCAACAAATATCCACTTACCTTCCGAAGAACGAATAAGAAGAACGACACAGATAAAAAGGACGAACCGCAATACGGTCCAAGCACCAAAGAAGAAAGTCATTATTGTCATAGTTGCCGTTCGTCCCGGAAGAAAAATCCGAGATAGCGTCTTCTTAATCACGTAAGCACGTACAAGTAGTATAAAATCTACGCGAACCGGAGTCCAGATGCAGACTGACTCATAGTACGGAGTCCTGCAGGAGCAACACCGCACGCATGCGTCCTGTTCGCTCTCCACGTGCCACTCTCTTTCCTATCTTTTACAGAGAGAGCCACGACGGAACTTGAGATTTTTTTTGTCTGTACTCCGCGATATCGATCAACTTCGAGATACGACAATTATTTCTCGAATCATTTTACAATTCCAATGGGATTAAAGCTATAAAATATTTATTTGTAACGATACAGAGAAGAACGAACGAATGTTGGAAGGTAGAAGAAAGAAAGAGTATATTAAATCGATCTCACGTTAATGCACAGACGATGAAATAGTATCGATGTATCGATAACGTTGACGATTTTCGATCGCGTGCGTGCGCTATGGCGCGTACATCGAATGAGCGTGACGCTTGATGATAAGCGTGACGACAGCAAAAGGAAGAGAGACCAAAATGGTTGGCGCATGTGCCAATCTGAAATTCTGATTCGGTCGAGACGAGTTTCGAAGAAACATAGTTACTTCGGTGATTCGATAAATATATTAGGCGGCTTGTATACGATTAAGGAAATTTCCGAAGCAAAATCCGAGTACTTATTTACAGATGATTAAATATAACGCAAAGTCTTTCTTATCAAAATGCATTCGACAACAAAAAGCCACGGTTACGATTCGGCAGAACGGAGAAAAACAGAATTACGCACGATTGCTCACGTGACCTCGATAAGAGAAGAGCCAACCGTGTATCTGCGCTTGTCAGGAGAGCGCAGCACCCAATAAATTCAACCGAACAAAATTTATTAAATTCTTAAAGTCAATCTACATTTCCTACAAGCATTGCTTCATTTTCATCTCATCCACAAGTTATTAATCTAAATGTAGAATAGTTAGTGTATCTTTTTTTCGACAGATTTTCGTTGACGTACGTATTAAATGATTGAACTAATCACATCTACAATTTTTAAAGGATAAAAGAAGAAATATATTGTATTTCAAGCGCAATGATTTCTTTTATTCGACGAGACGTATTTTTATATCTATGTATTCTATTTTCAGTCGACAGGAAAAGAAACGCGTAAACGTGTTTTCTTGTATACGAAAAAGAGAAAAAGAGAGAGACAAAGAGAGAGAGAGAGAGAGAGAAAGGGGTGAGAAGAGAGAGAGAGAGAGGGTGAGAGGGCGAGAGAGTGAGAGGGAGAGATAGAAAGAGAAGGAGAAACTAAAAAAGAGGAGGAAACGAAGAAAGAAAAGCGTGAGGTGCGCGGAAAGAACATCATTAGTGAGAAATTCCGTCGACGACAATCGCGTTTGACATAAATTTCTCATCCGTGCGAGCGACTTCCTTGAACACATTTTTCGTTGAAGGAAATCCAAGTGAAAATCGTTCTAGTTGGTGAAGGACGAGCCGTCAACGTAGAGAGACTTTTCAAGAGGCGACGGAGAGGTCAAACGAGAAAACTTTACGGATTAAGCGCAATCAAGTATCGATAATCTTCCTCGATGAATCGCGCCACTAATTTTTCCCCTCGCAAGTTAGCACAGATTTCGTGCTACGTGCTCGTCCTCTATTTTAAAAGAAAGAGTAATCATCAACGAAAATGAACGCGAACTCGGGCTGATCCGACTGATTATTTAAACAAGACTATGACTTTGAGTATATTTAAGCCGATAAAATTCTTCTTTTCTTCGAGCAGTCATCATCAAAGATATTCTCATTGTATAAAGGGATAAGGGAAAGAAATAAAAAAAAAAAAAGAAAAGAAAAAAGAAAAAAAGGGTAAAAAGATAAGGAAAAAAAAATTTCTAGTAGAACGGAAAATGGCACGGGAGAGTAAATTCTTTTCAAGACGACGCTCGTTACGCTTACCAGGAAATAGCTCAGAAGGATTACTTTCGTGGTTAGAGCGATGCCATTTAATGATGACGATACCAAGGCAAGGCTAGGCGATAATGAGGCTAATAATTCGCCTACGGAAGCCTCTCACGTTCTTCGTAATTCACTGGCTCGAGTACAAATGGCTCGCGTCTCCTACGGCCGTTAATGTTAATAAACCACGCTGAGCCGCACGTGGAGCATCAGATTTCTAATTCTAATAAATTCCATATGAGGCGTGCTTGCTTAGGTCACGAGCGTGCAATACGACCAAATGGATCGTATCATTCTTTAATGAACAACTGCTACGTGAGTACAAGGGGAAGAAAAATTTTGGGTGGTCAAGTATGAAACGATAGAAATGAATCCTTGTACGTTTTGTTTAGTCGATACAAGAGAAGAAAATTCAGTAGAAGGAGAACTATCTCAAGCTCGAGTTTTAAAATAGGAATGTTCTTGTGTATTTTAAATCAACCAACGTCGGAATTGAAACGTATTTTATTGTGGAACGACAGAAGGCAGATGTCTTGCATTGTTCAACTAAGGAAGATCATTTCTAGCTAGAAAGACAGAGAGAGAGAGAGAGAGAAATAGATAGAAATGTATATGTATATATATAGATATTTACAATATATATATATTATATATGAGAGAGAGAGGGAGAGATACGAGAAACGTTACATAGCGGATGGAACGTGGCTGGACTGATTCGCGAGCTTAGTCACTTTGAAGGGACCGAAATGTCCAGGGCAAATTTCGGCCTGGCAAACTCGCGTTTATGTAGATACATGCGCTATCTATATATGTACTTATACGTAGATCAGTAGTATATATAGGTATATGTGCAGACAACTCGAGTTATATAGAGTATAGCGGCACAGTTTGCGTGCAATTCGCTCACCTTCCGTCACCGAGAGGAGAATCCACGAGCTTCTGATGCTGATTATACGCTCGAGCCTGCAGCATTTCCTGTATCCTAGTCTTCTCTACTCAGCTAATGTTACCCTATGACCTGCGTACTTGTCCCTATATATACATATATATATATATATATATATATATATATATATATGTATCTCTTCGAACTGAACCGACACATATTCTATATTTCTCCGATTTACTAGACCTTTCTCTTCCTTAATTTGACGCTTATGGCAAACGGGAAATTCAGTGCATTTGCGTTGGTTATAGTTGTTCGAATTCCGGAAATTTGAATATCCGTTACATTGTAGTAACGAAAATGTTCGAAAGAGATCGAGCGATCGACTTAAATCGTTTCCCGAATCGAACTTCGACGTTTGTACGTTCGGTTAGCGAATAGTAGAGACTTCTAAGACGGCCCTACGTTAAGTATTCAACGGTTGTCGAATGCAGATCGATAATGCTCCAGCCTGAAAATCGGATCTGAGTCGCGCGAAAGTTTAAACTTCGAATGGAAGACGTTTAAGCTTCTTTTCCACGTTACCGAGACGTTTCTTATTACTTTTACTCACTATATTTATACTTTCCGATAGCCAAGCATTCTATAAACTCTTCCTTTCTCAATTCTCCTACAACCATACCTACTTTCAATCGTCATAAAGTCGATATATTTAATACTACATTCTTATGCGACAATGCTTAAACATAAAGTATTAATTAGGAAAAGAAACTTTTTTCACGTTGAAATCGAAATTTTTCACGAAACTGGAATCTTTTATTGCACTACATTTTGTGCATTCCTTTTACTTTCTCTCTCTCTCTCTCTCTCTCTCTCTCTTTCTCGTATTTCCGTAAAACGCGTCGTCCGAGCTAACTAGTAGAGAGAAGCAACTCGGCTAAGTTTTAAGCCGGTAACAAGTCGGCCGGAGGAAATTAAAGCACTTTCTTGAGAGCGGACCGCACGATTTTGCCGCGAGACAAACTAACGAAACAAGTGGCTAATGAATTATTGAAAGTACACTTGCAACGTCTATCCTTGCGTTTTTCCAATCCCATTGAAACATCGGCATCGCAATCACCATCACTTTCTCATTCTCTTTCTCTCTCTTTCTTTTTTTCTTTCTCTCTCTCTCTCTCTCTCTCTCTCTCTTTCTCTTTTTCTCTCTTTCTCTCTCTCACTCTTCCTTTCTCTTTCTCTCTCACGCCCTTTCGTTCGTTTCATTCGATTTGATTTTATTCCGAGGGCGTGCTTCTCATCCAGAATCGAAACAAACAATTCTATATCACAGGTAAAATTAAAAAGCGCGAGCGGCCGGTATCATCTCCGATATATCGAAGAAATATATCGGGATTGCGTATATGTCTGCAATGGTGGGAGCACCAGCTGGAATAAAAATGAAATGGCGTATTTTAAATAAAAATACTTGTACAAAGTGAACCGATTTATGCTAATGATAGAAAGAGAAAGACAAGAAAAGAGAGAAAAAAAGAAAGAAAGAAAGAGAGAGAGAGAGAGAGAGAGAGAGGCAGGGAAAAAATCTCATCTTTCGAAATTCACGATGTCTCGATTATTTGCCGGGTGGTTGAAAGAGGAATAAAAAAAAAAAAAAAGAAAAAAGGAAAAAAGAAAGAGAGACAAGAGAAGAAAATTTGTACTCGCGTGCGAGCCAAACTCGTCGATCGACGTGCGTTGACGGCCGTCGCTTCGAAAATATAAATTTAATAGAATTCAAAGCTCTGTCAACGAAACGTTGGACGAGGGGAAAATAACGAAACCCTGGTGCCGTCCTTTCGCGCATTTCGTGTCACGCTCTCCTTGCTGTGCAGCTTGATTAAATCCCGTCCTCTCCTCTCCTCTCCTCTATCTCTCTGGCCATTGTAAACAAGGTAGCCAGTGTCTGTGCGTTTAAAACATTCACGCGCAAAATTCGGATGCACAAAAATCACTGCTGACGCGATGCCCGTACGTTACCGTGTGAACGAACAGTCACAGTTTCAACGCATCGATGCGATCTACGTTTCTACGTGTTTCGTTCATTCGTATGGCTTAAAAAAATGCAACAACGATTGGTAAATAAAGCGAAGCGGTTTTGATTCCTACTCGACGACGGAATCGATAAACCAACAAAAAGATTGAAGAACATTTAAGAAGCTAAGCTTCTGAAGAGTTCTACAGTTTCGTATAACGCCATATTGATTTGCTTATAGAAAAATCGTATTTTATTAAACTCTATTAATCAAAGAATATTATATATAACGCGTTTATTAGAAATATTATATATAACGGATACATCACAAATATTACGAATTTATTAGAAATAAATAAAAATAAATTTTGTAAATTTTAACGCGCTAAGGAATAGTATAATTTTTATAAGATAGTTGTTTGTTAATGAACATATTTGTAAATACCGTGTAAACATAAATACCGAAAACAGAAAAATACGGTTAGTAGCATTAATGCCGGTTGGAGTGATAGGGATTAATTACCAAGTGTCACCTAAAACTGAATGCGTGAATATATCTTCATTAATTTTAATAATAAAACAAAGTTTTTGTAGAACTATGTTTCATTCGAAAGAATTGAATATAGCAGAGGTTAGAACTTTTATCCGAAGATTATATTTTCCAAAATACGTTGATCTCCGATATTTCTTTAAATAGAATGATTGATCTTTTATCAATGGAAAAATTGTAATAATAGATAAGGACGAATTCGAATTGAACGTGAATTATCGTGATCTCTGTAAATCTTACGATCTTATATCCGAATAGCATCTAATATTCGCCAAAAATTCATAAAGTCTATAATTCTTAATTTTATAACGTATTTCGGAAAATGAAATAAAATGTGTAAAAAGCTGCGAATGGCTACCGCGTTGAACATATATTTTAATTCCTTTAGAAATGTTGTCTATTATAAAAAGTAACGGAGGAATATTCACATTTCCAGGTTTCGCATGACTATAATCCGATATGTGTACATTATTATTTCTTTAATATTATTTAAATATTCAGTTTCTCTTTTAAAATTATAATTCATTATTCGAAACATTTATCTCTCAGGTTTTACATAGCTGACAACAGTGAAGAAAAAAAGTAAATAAATAAAAAGAATAAGCGTAAAATAAAAGAAGAGAGCATCGTTCGTGTTCGTTGTTTGTTTCTTCATTCGAAAGATGTTGCACGTACAGAGAAAAGACGAGTATCTTTTTAAAAAGAAAAGCTGCGAGCCACGAGTTGCATTCGCGCGTTAAAACACACGGTGCACTGCAAGCATCCGTGCAAAATCCTAGGAAGTCAACGGGAAGAAACGCGATGTCCGCTTGGTGTGAGCGAACGTAGTATAGTATAGACACGTATAGTATTATATAGTAGTCTAGTAGTAGTCTACGCGCCAAACGGGGAGCACCAGTGGATTCTCGCTAGTATTTCAGTGAAGTATCTAAGAAGTGAAATGAAATGTAGACGGCCGGAGGCGTGACTCGAACTCGTATGAGTCGCGCCAGATGTTACAATATTTACTGCGAGTTCGGCCCTTGCTACCCTTATCTCCGAACCTACCCGCCTATCCTCGTTGCGATAGCTACCAATTCCGATACGCTCGATATGTCTACCTATATAATATCTGATAACGACCAACTACATTTTCTAATTTTTCTCAAATACGCATTAATTTTCAAACTTCCATCGGTATGATATAAATTTATAAGATTCTGACAACGAACGATAATTTTAATAGAAATATTCATACGAAATGTAAATAGAATTCAATTTATATCGATGATACGTATTTGTAAAAGGATACAATATAAATGATTAATCTTTATATATAAATATATATATATATATATATTTAACTAATAATAAATATCATTGTAGAATGTTAAATTTATTACTACAGTTATATGTATTTAATTTAATTAAATTTAATAATAATAATAATTTTATCGTATCAAAAAAAAATCTATGCGTATATCAAAAATTAAAATTTATTATCGTAGAATAGAATATCTATACACGTTATGTAGTATATAGTATATGATCACGTACAGGCACACACATATATACGCATGCATGTCCGTATATATTTATAAGTTGAAAATTAGATGAATTTAATCGATCGCATTTAATTAACCATGAATTATTAACTTAATTATCGTCTAGACACAAGAAAAATATAATGATAACGACGTAAAAGTATGATTGCTAAAAATTACGAAAATAGTACTTTTTGTTGGTAAATTGCTATAAGACGTGTGTACGTTAAAAAGAATTATGCTGATTACATACTCATATCTAATATACATAACTAATTTTTCAATCTATAAATTAAAAAGATCAATCCTTTATTAATATTGTCTATATATCAATGCACAAATTATAAAATTGCCAATAATAATTTAATAAAATACCATTTTCCTCGTGATTGAATGAAACGTTACGAAATTATACGACTTTGATACGACACTATCGGACTTCACAACGCAAATGAATCACTACTTTCATCCTTCGTTGGTTTTTAAAAGTCCATTACTCATATACATTTGATCTTGAATGTTTATATTAATAATGTTTATACTTAATGTTTATACTAATGATCGAACTCAATATAGTATCTATGACACATACTTTATTCAAACGATACTTATACAATATAATGATCTACCGTAAACATAATTAATTATTAAAAGTCAATCTTAAAGTACATATAATCTCATAATTCTACGAAATTTAATCATATTAAAACCTGTATGAATTAATAGAGATATGATAAAGAATATTGGATTTCGTTACTTTACAAACTACTATCATATAGATCTTTTATACGATCATCTATATACGTATATACTAATAAGAATACAAAATTCTTAGAAAGTGATCAACCAAAATTTCTCTCTCTCTCTCTTTCTTTCCTAAATAATCAACCCTACGAACAAAAACGATCGTGTTTAATCGATAACGATTTGTAGTCGGTACTATTAAACTCCCTCACTCAATAAAGATAATTACTTTTATTGTTCGAACAAAATCGTAAGATAACCCCCAGGTTTATTTCATCAAGCTTTGTGGCTCTTCTACAACTACGAAAAGTAGGTTAATTGAGCAATATACGCATATCGGAAGAGGGTGTACTCCCGAAGGATACTTATCCCTCACATTCTCTCTCTCTCTCTCTCTCTCTCTCTCTCTCTCTCTCTCTCTCTCTCTCTCTCTCTCACTTTGTCTATCTGTCTACCTTCCTCTTCAGCAAACCCTATCCCCTAGATAGCACGACATCGCATTAATGTGTAATTGGTGGCGAAGCAGGAAGGTGACACGATCCTGCGTTACTCCATGAGGAACTCGCGTCATGCGATCCGCCAATGCTGCAGACTGGCCCGCTAGTAGCATAGACATTTTACTCGTGGAAGACGCATGGTCCTCGCTAATATGACATTTGAAATATGGCGCGACTCGCGTTCGAAGTTGGGACGACCGATGAGAACGAAGTCGGAGAGAACGAATACGGTTGACTATAACGTTGACGATGAGAAAGAACCAACTAAGCGATAACAACTCGAAAACGATGACGAATTTAAATTTACGATTATAACGTTCTGTATGTCTTTCTATTAAATTTTTTTGTTTAATACATTCAAAGGAAAATTCTTATCGATAAACTTTATTTCTTGATTTAACGCCTGATATATCTATATAGGTAGTTACTTGTATATTTATATATGTAGATACGTTTGCCTGTACAAGTATGTATATATTTGTTTGCATTGCCGTAGTAATGATTTCTGTATTATCTAGTAGTATTTCATGTTAATGGTACCCCGTTGTAACTCTTTCTATGTTATTTTCATGGAAATAAATTATGTTTCTCTGTTTTATGTAGATATATTTCTATATATGTATCTATACACTTTTCATACACATACATACATATATATATATATATAATATATGTATTTATATACTTTGCACTACCATAGTAATGATTTCTGTATCATAGTATAGTAGTTTTTCATGTTAATTTTCCTACGTTATAACTCTTTCTATCTTTTTTCATGAAAATAAATTATGTTCCCCCCTCTCTCTCTCTCTCATTTTTTCTCTCCCTGTTGTTTTTTTATCTCGTCAATCGTTCTTTCGAAGTTGAAAACCTTCACGTAATTGACCGGATGAAAAGTCAAGAAGAAGATCCTAGTTTCGTTATACGCGTAAATCGCACTTGCGATCGTTCCTAACGCCGAACATTTAGCGTTGGAGTCCGTGTTTGGAAAGATAATTTGTCACCTCTCTTCTAACTCCCGTATTCGGTATAGCGGCTTGGAGTTTTGGTAAGAAGTAATGTGTCTCGCAGATAAGACTGTGGAAACTTTCGAAACAGCGATCTCACCTCCTTTATCTGTACCCCTATATCTACCTAGTTGAATGGCGGATGCATTTGCTAACTTTTACACTAGCATTCACCCTGTTAAAACGTTCGCTTTAAATCTCGTGTTTTATGCCTATTCAATGTTCCGACCAATATCAATGTGAAATTGATATATTATCTAACTATTCATGTATGATAACTATATAATACATTTTCAAGCGTTATACGTCAATGTTGGCATGCTGACTGGCTGTGCATTATTAAGAGGCAAAGATATCAATGCCAGAGACAGTTAGAACGTTCGATCATGTCCATTCTCATGAGGAATATACATAGGTTACAAGGAAACTACGTGTGGATCGATTCTCTCGCGCTTTGTTAAAAACCTATTGACGAATATTGCGATAAAAAATAATCGCTTTAAAGAGCATCAGAGAAAACTAAAACTACGATATATCGTCAGCTTTTTCTATTTCTTCTACTTTTTTTCTTCTTCGTTCTTTTTAAATTGATATCCCGCGAAGGGAAAGCGCATTTCAATTTCAACGAGTCGATATTTTCAGCGATTTATCCTACACACGAATATACATATTATATCTATATATACATATATACATATATATATATATATATATATATAAAATCCTAGATACACCTCTAGCAAGGTAGAGTATAAAGAAGACTATATACGAAGTCATTTCTTCGACTGTTGACTTTAAGTCCGTGTAATCTCGACGGATGGGAGAGACGAAGGTAGGAAGAGAAAGAAGAAGAAAAAAGAAAAAAGAAAAAAGAAGAAAGAAGCAAGAAAAAAGACACGTGAAATGAATATGAAGAGAACGGGGGAAAAATTCTTGCGGAGAGAATACGGCTTTTGTCAAGAGAATACGAGCGTGTAACGCTATCCCGTTAGCATTCGTTTATGTCTCGACTTTGTTCTGCGTGCTTGTTTAAGGAATTATTGCAAGAAAATGAAAAAAAAAAAAGAAAACAAAACAAAACAAAAGAGAAAAAAAGGAAGAAAGAAAAAAAGATTAAAGAGAGAAAAAAAAGAAAAACAAAATTCAAGAAAGAGAAAGAAAAAGTTCAGGAGCAAGTTTTCTCTTTAAAACCTTTTCTTTCGTTTCGATTCTTTCAAGAAAATCCGTAGTTCGAGCATTGTTTGGACGAAGCGACGAATTTCGATTGGTTTTTCAAGGAGCTAACAGTCCCATCCGGATTACGGAACGAAAACTCTGGATAAGGTTGAGAAAAGAGAAAGAGAGAGAGCAAAACTGAGAAGAAGAGAAAGAGAAAGAGACATGGGTTAGAAAAGTCTGGGTCAAAGTAGACTCCGTTATAGCGTAAGAAGAGCGGGATGCTGCTAGTAACGCCGATTTATTCGAAAATCCTAGAAAGTGGCAGGTTTCAGCCGTCGTAAGGCGGCTGTTCGATCCTTTTTCTTCCCTTTCCCTTCACCTCGATGATCTCTTCGAGTTACGGTGGACGCAACGTCCACTTCTACCCTTTTTTTATACTCTCTCTCTCTCTCTCTCTCTCTCTCTCTCTTCACTTCCAAACCTATCTTCTCTTATTTTCCTTCGTAGCATGCAACGCTTGCTTCCACACCTACGGCAACCTCCTCTTCCTTCTCCTCCTTCTCCTCCTCCTTTTCAAGCTCCTTCCACCCACAGCTTTAGGTATTCTCGTAGCAAGCTTTCCAAGCCTCGGAGCCAGTTTAGCGTCCTCTCTCGCGCCCCTATCTGATTTCAATGTGGTTCGGTTACGTGCTTCAAATCAAAAACACGAACGTTATTTCTGCACGTGGTCCCCACTTTTCTCGTTTCCATTTCATCTCCCTCTTTACCCTCCCTCTTGGTTTTTTCCCTTCTATAACCATAGTTCCGATATCACGATGGCGTGCGTAGCACAACGCTCAACCACGGACGTCTTATAAACTTTTATTTTCTACGACTGAGAAAATAGACGAGGGAAACTAGAAGAAGAAGAAGAAGAAGAAGAAGAAGAAGAAGACTGAAACGGACTGAGGTTTCAAGTAAGAATAAGACGAAGACGAGGAAGAAGAAGAAGAAAGGGGGATTCTAAAAAAAGAAGGAAAAAAGAAAGAAAGGGATAAAGGTGTGGAAGTAGAAAGTGAGAAAGAATAAGGGTGAGAGAAAAGGGGAGGTTTCGTGCGGGGAAGGAGCGTATGTTCTGTCAAGCTGTCGCTGAGAGGGAGCTCGCCTGCCAACCGATGGGACACGTACAATGCGAGCCAAGAATATTGCACCTCCTGTCGCCCTTTTTACCTCTTTCCACCACACCTTCACTTCTTCCTAGTACGCTCCTCATCCTCCGTCGACTGATTTCTTTCTCTTTCTCTTTCTTTCTCTCTCTCTCTCTCTCTCTCTCTCTCTATCTATCTATCTATCTATCTATCTATCTCTTTCTCTCTCGCTCTATCTCTATCTCTCTCTAGCTCTTTCTTTCTCCCTCTTGACTTAGTATGACACGTCACATACGAAAAGACTGTTGCCTGGTCGGATATTGAAATCTACTTAACAAAGAGGTAGGTACGAAAAGTTGTGAAGGAGGAGGATGTCCGGTACCAGAGATCTTTGAAATCTCTGCAGCTATCATTTCCCCTAGCTCAGGAACGAATGACACAAGATACGAAATTGAAAGACGATATCAATGAAGGAGGAAAAGAGGTGAGAGAGAAAGATTGCTTAAACGGGTGAATGGATATTTCATGTCTCCTGACGGATTTTCTCTATCCTTACAATATCGATTTTTATGATAATAATGTTATTGGTAAATAAAACGAAAGTGCGAGATAGATATTAAATAATATTGTTTGGAAAAGGATTTACTTGCTTTTTAACCCCCGATTGATTTTTGTCTGTTGAAAAGATAAATATTGAAGGAACACTGCTCGATCGTTCTGGTTCAAACAATAAACAAAAATAATCGATAATATTTTATATATCCTTTTACTTGTTTAACATATCACTACTACCATTTGTAAATATTTGACAAAAAATATTATGAATTGTTCATATTTATGGACTGACTAGTGTTGGAAGCTTGGTGAGAAGATTAAACGAATCTTTAGTTTGTTTAAAACGAAATAAATAAAATACAGTTAAAAATATACTGACGAACGAGGCTGATATCATGACGGAAATAAATAAACAAATTCGGATTCTAACAAAGAGAGATAAACTAAAGGGAAACTGTTTTTGGCTTAAAACAACAAATTCGTATATAAACAAAAGTGAGTGAATTATAAACGATTTGTAAAATTTCAAGTAAAAAGGATAGGTCGCAGTAAATTATTTTTAAAAAAGAATATAAAATAAATTTAAAAGAAGAACGAAATATATTAATTTAAATAATACTTAACGACTTGCTATCTCTATTTCTATCTCTCTTTCTCTCTCTCTCTCTCTCTCTCTCTCTCTCTCTCTCTTTCTCTCTTTTACTCTCATAAAATAAATTGTCCATTCAAAACTGTGAATAAAATTAAATTCTTTGATTCTGAATGTGTAAAGATAAAGATAAAAAGATAAATTCTCGTACTTAATATATCTTAATATATCTTTCGCAAAATCGAAGATATCAAATAAAAAGGAAAAAGTTTCTCGGCGAGGATCAGTTTCTAAATTTTTACCGTTAAAACAAATCCTCAAGGAGAAAATGCATCGTAGCTCTCGTCATCTTCGTTCTGGTCGACGCTTGTATTCGAGCTCGTCGCCTTCGTCGAGGTGTAAAAAGCTGAAAGGAGTCGGGTCGACGAGCAACGTGACAAACGATCTTGTCGCGAACGCCTGCCTTTCCTCGTGCCATTTAATAGTCGCGACTTCTGCCTTCGAAGATTTACCTCGATTTCACGCTTCGAACGATACACGATGGATTTACGAGAGCCCCATTCCCTTTCATTCTACGATTTACCAAGAAAACGATTGATATGTTGAGATATACGTATAATATTTAAATGTTTAATTATTTGTTCAATTAAATATTTGATTAAACATGTTTTAATCAAACGTTAATAATATTTAAACGTTTAATTATTTATCCGTCTATTTCATTATTTAATATTTGATAGATTTTAAATCGTTCATGTATCGCAATCTACTGTGATAAAAAAGAAAAAGAAGGAAAAGAATATATACGATCTATGATGATATAAATTAATTATATAATCGATTGCATTGCAAATAAAATTTAAATTAATTATAAATTAAAATTAAAATTAATAATTTCATATAGTAATAATAAATCACAATTGCATAGAATCTCTATTTGTTGACTATCTATTTACGAGTTTTCTAATTTTGCTTCTTTTCTTTCTTTTTTTTTTTGTATTGTTACAAGTAAAGCAAATAAACTGATTGAATTTTTAAAATTAAGAATTAGAATTAGGAACATTAAAAATAATTTTCTGCATAAAATTTGAAGATATTAGTCATCCCATAACTATCTTATATATTACAAAAATGATACAATGTAAACAATTAATATATAATAAAGAATTATCGATTTATATTTGCAATAATAATGATCAAAATTCTTTGCTTCGTAAACCACATACAATCTCCATACCAAATTTGTGATTAATAAATATATACGTTCCAATTAATCGATTTAAGAAAGTTATACGATACAGATATTATGAAATAATACAAATAAATTCAACGTTTTACAAATCTTTAATAAAATCTTCAGAAATATAGTTATTTATCAACGAAAATAAACTAAACTCGTTAAAACAAATGTTTCGAATACTTCGTAATAATATGATCGATCAAGAGAAACACGTATTTTGAAATGAGAATGGTCGTGGAGATAAGAATCGTATTGGCAAAGAAAAGACGAGGAAATGTCGATTCTTCTTAAAATGGGGTTAATCGAAAACATTTTGGAACTCGCTTGTTACTCGCAGCACGTAACTCGTGCCACGCACGATGAAAGGGATAGAAGAGCGTTGAAATATCGTAAACGAGAATGCCGTGGTCGGCTTTCGTAACTTTGGAGATCATTTCTCTCTAGCACTCTCTTATTTTCGTGTTGTCAAGAACCATGCCAAATTGCGAATCGATGTCACATTGACCTCTGAAATATTACATCGCCTAAGAGGTGAACACCCTTCGATAAAGCATAATGAGATCACGAGGAAGCGACAGCTGTTTCAATCTTTCTTTTTTTTTTCTTTTTTTTTCCGATGGGGTGGCTTGTTACGAACGAACGAACGAACGAACGAACGAACGAAAGAACGAACGAGCACCCCCGTCCACTCCTTCTCATCTGACTCACCCTTCTTCTTCCCAACGCCATATCGGAGCGTAGTAATTAAACGTGCTACCTTTCGTCTTCTTGATTACATTTTTACAATCTGCAAATTACGATCGCAACTAAGATCGGAGAGACGTCCATCATTATTGCTTATATATATATCTCTTCTTCGTATTCTTATTAATTTTTTAAAAATATCTTCGTATATTCTTATCAATTTTTTTAATATATATATATATATATATATATATATATATATATATATGCTTTATACATATCCTTTGATATTCCTTTTTTAATATATATAACGTGATATATTTTTTTCTTAATACATATGTACGTTCTGAAATAAAATGAACACTTTGATCTCAGTTTATTCTTTTTTCTTCAGTTTCGTTCACAAATAAAAACGATTAAATACAGCCACGTGCGTGAAATAATACGAAAACGTGGCCGAGCACGCGTACATTTTTACGAAAGAGAAAGACAAAGTGACATTTTATTTCGCGACGTGACGTGCTGGAATGAAATTACATGAAATTAGTACGGTTTAATTCACAGAACTTGGCACAAACGCTCGGCTTCGTTTATAGCTGCTTTGCAACTTCTGTAATTAAAATGTCGTATATTACGATACAAAAAGCGATACAGATGCATAAGTTTTCATAATGAGACGATACTGAAACTTCACTATCCATCTAACTCGTTATGCGAGCTAACGATATTTTATAATATTATTTCTTTTCTATATAACTATAAGCTTTTAGTCGATCAAATCGGGAGAGTAACAATTAAATCTCTCGACGGTCCATTAGTAATTATGATAAAACTTTTAATAAAGAAAAGAAGCAAAATGTAACACAAATTTTCTTTAACGTATACGTTCAACGAACGATTTATCGCGTATTCATTTTAAGAGATGAATAAAAGACATAATGGCACATCGCAAGTTCTCGAAGTATAAAGAAAATTTGTCTTACAGCTGCCACTCTGCGAATTCGCAGAGAAGCTCGTTATTCAAAGTTTCCCGCGGGAAAACGTTTTTTACAGAAATAGTGCTGTCATCTTGGAGTCAGTTCAATGAAAACAATTTTCCAACATGCCATCGAACGTTAGGTTTTCTTGAGTGCTGCCATCTTTTGCAGCAATAGAAAAATCATTGTAGAATATCCTTACAGTAGGGTTTAAATAATCTTTCGTCGATTACTAAAACACGGCCGACATTGCAGGGTCCTCTTTCACCTTCTTTGTAACAACGACCATTTCCTAGCCACAAAATCATGTTATCCGGACATTTGTTAGCTCGTTTTAGATAATCCGCTTGGTCGGGAAAGTAGAAAAGATCTGGATTGGTAAAACGACTTTTACCGACGGTCGATCTCGGTACAACACAAAACAGAAACAAACACAACAACGTTATCCTGATATCCATTTTCGAATGTTCTTCCTCCGACTGGTAGTAGAAACTCCGATCTTTCCGTCCTAAAAAAAAAAGCAAAAAAAAAAATGAATATATACATACATACAAATGTCTTTTAAAGCACGTTCCTCGAAGATTTCAAATAAATTTAAATTTTAAACGAAACGATTTAAGCGAGTTCGATATTTTCACGAATCATAAATGTCAAAAATCACAGAAAAAAAATTTTTCCCGATACTAGTTAATATCTTTTTTTCTCTTTTCTTCCTTTCTTCTCCTTTTTTCTTTTTACGACTATATTTCGTATTCGATAAAATCGTACGTGCGATAATAAGATATTTTCCATGATTTAGTTCATTGGAAAGATTTAAACACGTTTTAGACGAATGGAAATATGAACCAAGCGATATATAGAAACCTTCTCAGGATTCATCCGTGTATCTTCTCTGCTTTCGGTACATTTCCAAGTTGCCAAATACGTCGAATATTGAAAGGAAGCCACACAATATCTAAGATTTCTGATATCCGAGCTTCTATACAACAGCTCTTGCAAATAGATACGGATTTGATCGATCGACTATACGCGTCCAACGCAAAAGCGCATATTATTATAGTTACATCATTCACGTTCCAAATAACCGGATTTTCGAAAGCTAATACGTTCCCATTTAAATTCAACATGAAAATACAATATCTCACATTATTATTCGTTCTAAAGTCAATACTTACAACAATCTAGTTAGCACAACGTCGCTTAACAAAATGACGAAAAGTTTATTCATATAATTTTGTTTGTTAAATGCAACATCTCTTGATAATATTTTCTCGATCATAAAATCCATGATAAGAATCGTTTTGCTTGTCACGAAGTATTAAGCAAACAAGGACATGACGATGAGAAACCTATTGTATGGATTTCATTATTAATTATAAACTCAACGTAAATAAAATCATATCGAGTTCTTGAAAATTGCAACGCAAACCGTAACAGAAAGGGAAAAGGAGAGAGAGAGAAAGGGAGAGAGAAAGAGAGAGAGAGAGAGAAGGAAAAACAGGGTGTTTGTTTCAACGCTATCGCGTTACGTGAGATTATACGACGAAGGTGGGTCCAAAGGGAAAACGAGTAGAAGAGGAGGATCGAGCGATTCAGCTGCGGAAAGTTTCGATTTAATTTTCCGTCGGGGGACAAAATTGCTCAGAGACTGCATTTCTCGAAATGCAAGGGAAATAGAGAGAGAGAAAGAAAGAAGAGAGAGAGAGAAAGAGAGAGAGAGGAGAGAGAGATTGAGGGAGAGAGAGAATAAGAGAGTTCGTGCGTTTCATTTCGGGGCTTCGGTGCGTTTCATATCGTATTTCGTAGTTCGACGATGAACACGAGAAACCTTGCAAAGTTTTGTAAAAGACGGAAACCGCGTTTCTACTTGCAACGTCTTCGCGATAACGATCACATGGAATATAATTTTAATGAGAAAGAGAAAGAGAGAAAGATATATATATATATATATATATATATATATATATATATATATATAGAGAGAGAGAGAGAGAGAGAAGAGAGAAAAAAGAGAAAAGTAAAAATGCGTTCGCTTTGACAAAGTATATCCAACGAGAAATGAAAATTGAGTCGAAGAATGAAGATTTACTAAAAGAGTACATACCGATGATGAAGCATCGTTCATATTATTATTATTGTTAATGGAAATTCGAGACGATCGAGCTCGTTAATGAGTATCGTATCGTAAAGGAGAGAGAAAAAAAGAAAACGGAAAGAAAAAGATAATGAAAAATATTCTACAACGAGAGATATAAAGGTTCGATCGATCCTACCCAAAGAACGAAACAAAAAGTTTATAGTGAACTAGTAATGATAATGGGTAATTAATCGAAGCTCTATATGTTCATTTTGTTAAGGGAATGTAAAAATAAAAGAAAGAAAAAAAAATAGAAAAAGAAAAGAAAAAAAGAAAAAGAAATATGATAATGATAACAACGATTAATGGTAAAATCGAAGAGTTCGAAAAGAATAACGAGAGGTATGATTAAGTTCACTGATAAAAATGATAGTACCGAAGAAAAAGAAGAAGGAAATGAAGAGAAAATGAGAAAAAAAGGGGAAAAGGAAAAAAGAAAAAAAAAACTCGCACGATCTTTCCCGCAGCCTCTTGAAACTGTCTGCGAATCAATTAGTTCGATATGACGACATTAATAAAAAGGTAGCAAAAATTCAAAACAAACATACATACATACATACATACGTGTTCATAGAAACGTTCGTCATTCTGTTTTTTACGTCGAATCATTATTACTGAACGTGTGTTTCAACGATGAGGAGCAACGAAGCTAGTAGAGT
This sequence comes from Vespula pensylvanica, assembly GCF_014466175.1. NCBI lineage: Eukaryota > Metazoa > Arthropoda > Insecta > Hymenoptera > Vespidae > Vespula > Vespula pensylvanica. The sequence continues at coordinate 1,034,707 of NC_057699.1, read as the reverse complement.
ATTAATTACTGTCGCTTCAAGCAATGTCCACTTGTAATGACACGTAACAAACACACGCACCAGTATATGCGCATATAATTTCATTCGTTCGATAATATCAAACATCAGGTTCGTTCTATGCGTTCGTATTTCTTAACTAAGAATCTTCTGATTTCGATATTATATCGCTCTGACGAATATAATATTGAATAGAGATTACAACTTAGATAATATCGTTTATCTCGGCTATATGTACTTAACGTTCGAGAGACGCTAGTAAGAAAATTTTCAGATGAGATTATGATCGTGGAAAAGTTAAATTTATTACTCGCGCCTCCGGGCATTTCGCGGGTATGCCCTTTTGCACGTAATTAAGCGCGTACGAAAAGAGGAGTCTAGAGGAGAAGAAGAAGAAGAAGAAGAAGAAGAACATCTTGAAAATCGCGTCGAAAGTTTCCTCGAAAATACGTCACGCATTATCTCTTCGTGAGCAAGAAAGTAAACTCGCGGGTCGATCTCTCTCTCTCTCTCTCTCTCTCTCTCTCTCTCTCTCTCTCTCTCTTTTTGCGGTATATCTTCTTCCCCCAGGTAAGAAACTCTCCGTAATTCCGGAAGAAAGTTTTCGACTTTCCAGAGCACACCGCGATACAGTGACCGAAGCTTTAAAGAGATAACAAGCATCGCACTCCGATTCTGTTATCTTACTTTCGAATTTATCGTTCAGTAACATTTAATCCTGACTGCTTTCTTGCCATGTCTATTTAAGAAAACCCTCCCCCTAACCTTTCCCCTTACCTTTTCCTTACCTATCCTTAAATCTTCATATACATAACTCACGAGAGAAATTCCGAAAAGGAAGAAACTGAGGTTTTAAATATTCAATACGTCAGATTATTATAACACCTTTTCTTATTTATTTTATCGCCTTTTATTTTTTATTTAATCGTCATTTCTTTTAATATTATGTAATGGACGTATTTTGAAAACCAGAGAAAGAGAGAGAGAGAGAGAGAGAGAGAGAGAGAGAGAGAATTACGAATTATTAATTATAAATGTACGGTCAGTTTCAAAATAATTTATCGTTTAGTCTTGTCGAAAACTGTATTCCTGAAAATGAAATATATGGCAGGAGGTAATGTTAAATAATAGAAGAACGGTATTATAATTCTCGATGATACATATGAAAAATCATAGAAAGGCAGGAGGGACAATAGAAAGCAGAAATGAACAAATTTGAAATTATCGAATGAGTGTAGAAAAAAATTTTTACTTTGCACGCTTCATGACCTTCTCGTTAAATATTTCATGCAATTACTATCTCTGAGCTTGATAAAACATTTGTTAAATATTTTCACAGGAGTGAACGATATTTAAACCGAATGATTGCCGGCGAGTTAATATTAACTTATACTATATAAAAATGAAATAACAAAGATCACGTTCAAGTAATGTAAACTTACAATTCTACGCTCTTTCGTTTCTTTTTTCTTTTCTTCTTCTTCTTCTTTCTATTTTTTTTGTTCTTCTTCTTTTTCCTCTTTTTATTTTCTTGTATTATTCATCGATTCATTCAACGAATGTAAACGTCACTTTCTCTTTTTCTTTCCTCTACGTACTGCTTGCTTACTTACTTCCTTTACAATCGCCGTCACGACAAATCAGATTTTCGAAGTATCACGCGAGAGAAGTAAAATAATGTAAACGAGATAATCGAAACAGGTGCACGTTCGGAACGACGTTTGCGAGTCGACTGAAAACGTCGAGTAGATATCGAAAGTTTAATCTTCGAAGATACTCTCTTTCTCTCTCTCTCTCTCTCTCTCTCTCTCTCTCTCTCTCTCTTTCTCTCTCTCTGTTTCTCTCTTTCGTTCCTGCTATTTGTCTGTGTCTCGTTTCGCAAGAGCTTACCTGGCTTCTTTGGAAGAAGTGGGAGAGTTAGTTAGTAAGAGATGGAAAGAGACAGAGAGAGAGAGAGAGAGAGAGAGAGAGAAAGAGAGAGAGAGAGAGCATAGCTTCTCCTTTTCTTTCTTTCTTTTCTCCTATCTTGAAAGAATACCCTCATTGATCTTATTGTTAGTCTCTATCCGTGACACGGAGCTAATTGTAAGAAAAAGACAGATAAAGGGGCGGATTAATCTAAAACAAGAGATGATCGTCTCTCAGAATTGGTCTTGATCGTGAGAAGACTACGTTTTCGGAAAGCTTACTTTTGGCATAGCCTTCGCTCGGTCCTCTTGGGAAATAAAAGAATACATGTTTTATGTTCTTAATGTAGCAGCTAAACCTGCTTCTTCTTTTTTGACTTTGGCTCGTGGAATAATTGAAACAACTTTTTAGACTTAGAGATATTTAAGTAACCAGTTTGACGTATACGCATATTTACACATACACACACATGTATATATTAATGATGGATTTTACAAAAGAATTTAAAGAAGACGTAGAAGTATAAATAAAATCTCCATTGAAACGTGAAAATGTCTAATACACACTAATGAATTATCTCTATTTAAAGATAATATTTTATCTAACTGTGATCTAGTAGGAATACAAATTAAGAAAATGTCTTTCGAGGAAAATTCATTTATCATCATCTTGATATATTATTCATGAATGTCATTCCACAATATTTATCGATCGTTATCATCTAGTCGTTCATTATAAAAAAAAATATATGATTCAGAGATGATTTTAAAGAATTAAAAAAGATTATTTTCAATATTGAAAAATTAATTGCGTTAATTTACGTCCTTCTACTGACCGTGTCGAATTAATTAATATTGTATTGATACTTTTCTGTTCTGTTTTCATTCGATTTCAACCTTGACATGATACTCCATGAGAATTAATCGAAATATCGAGAAACAGGTTGAACTATCAGCAGGAGATTTCTCATAACGGGGATTTCCTCAGACATTACAAACACATTTTTCTATAATCGCTTGCTGAGAATCTCAGTTATTGAATGCCACCTGGATGCGTCAACCTAGTCAATGACGATCTCTCTCTCTCTCTCTCTCTCTCTCTCTCTCTCTCTCTCTCTCTCTCTCTTCCTCTATTTCTATATATATGTATATGTGTGCGAGTAAGCATATATATATGTATGTGACTAACCGTGTATTTATATTTCTATTAAAAACAGAGTTCACGATAAGCGAGGTTAATGTTCATAGAAACCTTCAAGCGTCCTTGTCGTATTTTCTATTATTCATTCTATATTACAATATAAAACAATGAAAGAGACATTGATTGTAAATAATTTAGTACTTTCATTTTAAGAAAATATATGTATATATATGTACAATATATACATACATACTTATGGATATATATATTTATACATACATATATATATATATATATATATATATATATATATGTTCATGTATCTTTTTACTTTAGGCTCACACGAGTTTCAAGTTGGAATTTTTACGAAAGAAATATGCGAACTTTATGCACATAAAACCGTTTTATGCATGGTCATACTGTATGGCTTTTGTTCTTTATCAGGAAAATAAATTAGAGCACTTACTCGTTCGTTATATTCACCAAAGTCGCATCTTTTATTTTTACTTTTTTTTTAATTTTTGTCTTTCTTTTCCATTTGCCTTTCTCTCTCTCTCTCTCTCTCTCTCTCTCTCTCTCTCTCTCTCTCTCTCTTTCTCTCTTTATACACATTCTATGATAACACTTCAACTATGCTTTTTCTTTCGATTAACGTTTATTCGAGTGGACATACGGGTATTTGCATTTTCAATAAACGTATTTCTCATATTGATCGATCATATAATCGTTTGGGAAATACTTTCCACCAAAATATCCGCTTAGCGCTAATATTTGTGATTGAAAAAATCGAGAAAAATATATATATACATATGTATTAAAGATCTGTACGAAATTCAACAATAATGCGAATGTTGTACGGCATAATAGATGCAGGAACAGATATCGCTATTTGAATCACCGAACGCGTGTACCGTAATGACAATATATTTCGATGAATAGCTCTTTATTATAGTCACGTACGTTATTATCTTCATTATAATTTACACGAGAGAAGATTACATTTATGGGTTGATTTTTCCTTTTCGTACTAAGCGGAAAAATCGCAAAGAGAGTCAACATAAAATCGGTTATAAATATTTTATAACGTTTCTCTCCGCTTCGTAATCAGTACGGTCAACGAAGATCGAACTTAATGACAGGAGGGTTAAGAGAACGCTTTAATTCTAAACGTAATTACACGAGTCAAGAGAATTTTTGTCCGTCTTTCGAATTTTCCGTCTTCCGGTTCGGTATGAAATCGTTGAAATCGGTTCGTTAGTAAAAACTGCAGAATCGACGACGAGGAAATAATAGTTTTATTTCTTGGCCCGTAAAAAAAAGAATATATATATATATATATATATATATATATATATATATATATAAAGAGCGACCAAGAAAATTCTATTTGATAACGTTGAGTTCTCACGCTAAAGGAAAAAAGATTTTTCCTTCGCGAAAAATTTTTCGAGGTAAGATCGTACAAGCCAAAACTACGGCGAACGTCTAACTTTTATATCAAGGATCTCATGCCACGGGGCAAAATTGTTTCTAATAGAAGCAATATCCGTACAGTATACTACGAAAGTGAAATAAAGAACATACTCGAAGAATACATGGATGCTGTAGGGTACAGTAACGGAGCATCCTTCACTTCGCTTCCTCTCTTGGGAAATAGAATCATTTATTTCTTAGATCCGTTTTCCTTCTCTCTTTTTCTTTCTTTCTCTCTCTCTCTCTCTCTCTCTTTCTCTGTCTCTGTCTGTCTGTCTCTCTCTATCTTTCTATCTCTGTCTTTTTTCCTCTATCCCTTTCGCTTCCTCTCACGATCTCCCCGTTTTTAATCCGGTAATTCCTACGGCAGTCGGAAACGTAATAAGACCGAATACTGCACAGTCCGATATTTCGAAATTATAATCGTAATGTATATTAACAAGAAATAAATCCTATACATACGTAATACATACGAAGAGAATTATCATAAGATATGTTTACGATTATCTACATTTAATTATTCCGTTTTGGTATCACGTTCGATAATAGCTTCATGACATAACGAATACGTACGAACAGAATGACAAGATATACCTATGTAAATGATGCGATTATTAATTATCTTCAGGTAATTGTTTTTTTATTGAGATCTGAGAATCGACGAATCAGAAATATAACGCGAAAATCCAGTCATAGTTCTGACGTTAAATAAGAATCGTTTTGTCTCGTAGTTAATGCGATTTAGAAACATACTAATGGAAAGATCATCAAGGCCGACATTCACTAATGGAAGTCGTCTGGGTCGGTTAGAGTTCTTGAGTATTTCAACGACTGCGACCACCGGCTACCCCCACCACTTTTTCCTTGCAAATCGCCTAAGTCTAAGTTTTTTATTATGTTTTTTCTTTTTGTTTCTTCTTCTTTTTCTCTTTTTTGTTTTTCTTTTTTTTTTTTTACTCTTTCTCTTCATCGGTCTATGGACACGATCCATCTTAATAATCCAGCAGCTTAAAGGCGTACGATTAATCGTCCATTGAAGTCATGAATAATGTATTTTAAAAGAAAGAGATCATTGTTCCGAAAATATTCTACGACCGAGCGAGATAACTTCATTTAAACCATCCAACACTATTTAATCGAACTACTCTCGTCCGGCCTTCCGGTAATTTTCTTCGATCACACTCCATTTCGTTTTAACGTTCGACGATAATTCAAAAATGGTCCGATGGCAATAATAACCAAAACGAAAAGATGAACTCTATGAAATCTTCGCGTAACTGAAGGACATTTATAAAATGGATGATCTCCTTCTCCCTCAAAAAGAAAGGATAAAAAAAAGAAAATCGATTAAATCAACAATTTTTCTTTGCATATTTTTGAAGAAAGTACTATATTGAGTCACGTTAAAATCGCGTTAGTTAACTTTCATGAAAATGTTAAGTTCCGTTTTAAATTTACAATATTTCTTAATATAATAGAACGCGAAACATATTGTACATAGGATCTATATATATATACAAGATATATATACTATAGGTATAACTATACTTTCGTAGATATTATATACTCTAGAGACATCGCCTGAGTATCATCGATTATTACTTACGGTCTTGCTTTAAATTACCCGCAGAAGTAGCACACACCTTGGGAAACTTCGAAAGACAATCTCGATAATTTCGCTGAGTTATCGTTACCTTTCCTCTCACTTCGTTCCCACATCCTTCTATTCGTTTCCAATGTGCACATATATACATACATATAAGCATCTAGTATACCTTCGTATCTCGACGGTTTGTCGATTACATGAAACTTACGTAAAGCTGGTTGACTTCCGTTTAAATTCTAACGCGAGCTTTACTCCGTATTTAAGTTAGATTCCAAAATTATCGGGGAAATCAGGATGGCTGATTAATTGAGTATTCGTAAATGCCGAATCGTTATCTTGCGCGAATGCGCACACGAGTTGCTTGAAATGGAAAGAGATAGATAGATATGTAGATAGATACATATGTAGATAGATAGATAGATAGATAGATAGATAGATAGGTAGATAGATAGATAGATAGATAGAAAGATAGATAAAGAGAGAGAGAGAGAGAGAAAGAGAGAAAGAGAGAAAGAGAGAGAGAGAGAAGGGGAGAGGAGACAAGGAAGTAGCTCAATTGAATCTAACGAAGTATCGTTAATTATATAGCAACCTGTCTCGGTAAATTTGTCTTACAACAAACGATAGCTTCGTACTCGAGCGTCTCATCTTTACCGTACTATAGTCAAATACAAAGATATTGTTTATCGGGGAGAAAGCCACGGAGAAACAGTAGTAGATCGAAACGTCCCATGACAGCCTAACTGTACAGAAATAATACTACCACCGTCATAACCAGACAAGTGCAAACTTAGACGAATAAGATGTAGCTTCTCCTAATGACGTGCTTTACTAGGTCTTCATTTGGTTAAGCGAAAACACTCGCAAGGACAAAGCGATGAGCCAAAGGAAGGATTGTCTCTGCGTTAGCTGGCTGGTTGGCTGACTGGTTGGATAGCGAGGAGTGGCGCAGCAGCGGGAAAATTAGGACAGCCGATATATAGGTAGGAAAGGCTCGTTTCGTCGAGAGGGTGGATGGCGTCGAGAGGAGGCTGCTGCGTCCCGGGAGCGCGGATGCTGGGGACTCCCGAGTGAGCTGTTTGCAGTTCCTTCCACGAGCCTTCGGTTTGCATTAGTTTGCATACGTGAGTGAAAGTTTAAAGTTAAGCAATTTAAACAGCGAAGCGTTGTCCCTTTTCCAGAAGAGCTCGCTCGCACATTTACGCGTATATGTAGGCTTCTCGTATACTCTGCGTATTTCTATGTATTTTACCTATACCACTGGATATACGCGTATCTTCCGCATATATATTCATCATACGTTCCCCTTTAGGTTCGTCCATAGTGAAGCTAGTAATATTGTGGTGCGCGTAGACACAAGCGTATCGTCTTCCCCATCGGCGAATATTCAACGAAGGAGAGTTTGACTCTCTCCTCCCCCTCTTTCTCCACCCCAATTTTTTTTCCTCCTCCTCTCTTTCTCTCTCTCTTTCTCTCTCTCTCTCTCTCTCTCTCTCTCTCTCTCTCTCTCTCTCTCTCTCTCGCTTTGTTCCCTTCTCTTTACGTCTTCCACTCGTCCGCCCAATCTCCTGCCCTTCCACGATGCATGAGCGTGTTTCCCGAGGAAAAACAGAAACTCCTCGGCTTTTTTCAAAAGCACCCCTCTCTGCTCTTACCCTCCATAACTCCTCCCCTTTCTCGTGAGTTCCACGACGATGGTAACTTCGGCTCCATCGTCGCCCACTCTTCCGTTTCCTCCTTCTCTTCCTCCTCCTCCTCCTCCTCTTTTTCCTTTTCTTCCTTTTCCTCTTCCTCCTACCCAACCAAACTCCCATTCCATCCCCTTCTTCCTCGAACGATACCGACGACGCCGACGATATACTTATTTTTCGGCTTTTCCAGGCTTCGACATCGATACGTTATATCCTGTGAATACATCGACGACTTTCCAAACGCAGTATCGCCACCCCTCGTCTACCAGCTACTATGAGATTTACGATATCACAAACTACTCGGCGAAAGTGCGAGCACAACTCGTTGCACGACTCGAGAGCAAGCATTAAATTTCTAAACAAGAACGCGAGACTGCAGTCGACACGACAACGGCATAATTTGATGCCACTATGATGACGTTGCGACGTCATCTTATTTCTCGTATAACGTGAGTTATAATAAGATTACGAGTCGAATTGCAATAATAAGGTTCCTTTTAATATTCTACGATCGATAATACTTAACAGTATCTAAGAATGTAATCGACTAATACTTCTCTTTTGATTCTATAAATAGTCACATTTTTCCAAGAGATCATCTCTTGTTTCTCCATCAGAATTATAACGCTTTATCGTTCTTCAGAGAAATGAAGCTCTCGTTAAATTTCGCGCAGCGCCGAGTGCCGGAAAAACGATATCATCCGGGCGATTTGTCTCGTCGCACAATAAAACCCTTATCGATCCCTTTAATCGCAAAATGTTCATCGCTTAATCCTCGTCCCGTTGCTCGCTCACCATAGCAAACGGAGTTGTTTACGAGGAGTAGGAAAAGTGAAACGATTCTGGGAGAAGATGAAAGCGTCGATTAAACATTATTTATGGGGAAGAAAATCTTCAGAAAAAGAAAAGAAATAAAAATTAGAAATAAAAAGGAGAAACAGTGGGAGAGAACATGGAGAGAATACGACAGAGAGAGAGAGAGAGAGAGAGAGAGAGAGAGAGAGAGAGAGAGAGAGAGAGAGAGAGAGAGAGAGAGAGAGAGAGAAAGAGAGAGAATACAATTCTTTAAGAACTTGAATGGAAAATTGAGAGGAAGAAAAATAAGAAAAGAGAGATAGTTTCTGTTTGTATAAATATATGTCTGTGTCTGTGTTTGTGTCTGTGTGTGTGCGAGCGCGCGCATACTTCAACGAGAGAACAAAAAAAAGGGACAAGCAGAAAGAGAAAGGAAAGAGAAACGGAAATATCCTGGTGTGCTTGCTATTCCAAGAGGTTCCTTACGATTAGATTTTCATCGTGTCGCACGTTTCTCTCGCGTACGGATGGAAAGTGTGAATCTGAGAGAGATAGAAAGAAGTCGTTCGAGACGTACACGTGAGGAACGTGTTCCACGTAAATTGGATTCATATTTGAGAGACGAGATTTCCCGATATATATTCACACGTTACTGAATACCACAAAAAAACTCTCGATAAAGGCAATAATGTCATCAGGAAAAATCTTTATCTCTATATAATAAATTTTTATCAATGAATATATCAACGATATACAAAATAGAGATAGAATAGGGAAAATCGAAGATATATTCTCGTTCGATACAAAACCTTCTTTGATATGTTATCACAAACACAAGGTTCGATAATTCATCGATAATTCCGAATTAAACGCGGACTTGAATTCGCACGCGAGATTACCATGTTCGATGTCACCGTCAATGGAATGTCGATCGCATGCGGAATATCTCGAGCTTGTATGCATGTAATGCGAATAACTCGCAAAAGATTCAACGATGTTTTGTCCTTTTCAGTTCACTAGAATTCGATATCATGAATACATCTCTTTGTCTCTTTTTATCAATTTATCTCTCTCTCTCTCTCTCTCTCTCTCTCTCTCTCGCACGCGAGCGCGCGCACGCTTCGTTATAAAGGACTCTATACGATTTACAAGGCTTATGGCCGACTGTCCCACGACGTCCAATTTCGACGTTTGGATGGCACTCGCGTTTCCAGCCGTAACTATAGTATTGTTCTACTAACGACTTCACCTCGTAGCTCGTCCTTTCGGCACATCTAGAATCTCGAAGCTGCATCTCGTTACATTTAGCGTTGATCCCCGAGCTCAAACTTCCAAGGGAGTATGTCCAGAAGAGAAAACGATCGATTCAACTAACCAGAATTACCAGTGCTCTTCTTATCTCAGTTTTCGTGTCTTCGTCTTATTCGAGAAGATCAATAGTCTCGAATTTCTATTCCAACTTCAATTTAAATCGAAAAAGCGAAGGAAGGATTGCTCAGTTTTATTCGAATACCTACTCGTTCTAGTTCCAGTAACTTTTCTTCATTCGATTTTCCTTTTTCTCATTAATTTCTAGATAAATTTTACATATAAATATACATACATATATATACACACACACATACACACACTATATACACACACAAACATATATATATATATATATATATATCTGTAGAATATTGAGATATTAAATGATAGTTTATATGCTACCATATATGTACGAACAATAGTTCGTAAAGCTCCACAACGTGATGCGTTATCCAAACTCCATTTAAATGGTGATTACGAGGATCGTAATTATTAAACATTTAACAAGCTTGGGCTTGTGATCGCAATGTAATCATACTTTAAGGATGCATAGATGGAACGATCAGGACTATTCATTACAAATTTATCATAGAGAACTAAAATATCGTGTTCGTTATTTTCGCGAATATATATCATTATTCTTTAGAATTACTTAGAATCTATTAGAATTTTGTCGCGTGTATCATCATCATCATCATCATTATCATTATCATCGTTACCATTCTTATGATATATCTTAGGTTTCGTAGAAAAAAAGCCACTTCTTTTCTTCCTAACATCATCTTATTCTCGTATACGGATCGTTAGCCGTCTTTTTACATCGTCTTCGTTAATTCCTCCTCCTTATCTCGATGAAAGAGAGTGCGAGTAAAAATAAATTTTGTTTCTTTTTTTCTAGTGACATCAACATCAAAAGCATTCTCAGACGAGTTTCGGACGAATCGGTCGACCGTGCCAAACCAGCCACAGCATTTCCGTGGTCGAGCGGGATAACGAGTTAAAGTTCAGCAAGCTGTTTCTGGCCGTGTGAAGTAAGAGCTGATTAGAATGCGGATGAGGTCGATCGGTTGGTGGTGGTGAGCATGTATATTCAATGTGACTACCACGAGAAACGAAAAGCGAGAGAGAAAGAGATAGAGAATGAGAGAGGGTAAGAGAGAGAGAGAGAGAGAGAGAGAGGGAGGGAGGGAGGAAGAGAGAAATAGAGTGAGGGAACCCCGTGGAGAAATCGATTTCACACCTTAAAGCTCGTTGCGCTTCTATCGTAGCCGAAAGATAACAAATTGATTCTATTCTCTTCTATTCTCTCGACACGTCAAAGAGACGGTATAAATATTCCCTCAAAACTTCTTATTGGATTTTATTCATTGAAGATTCATGAATTCGTTCATAAACAATAAATTTATTCGCTTTTTCTTTTCTTTTTTACTCTTCTTCTTCTTCTTCTTCTTTTTCCTTTTTCTTTTTTTTCTGTTTTTTTTTTTTCGTTGTTGTCATCCCTTTGATATCGGTATCAATGAAAATCATCAATGAATTATTATTTACCGAATGTACAAACCCCATTAATTCGATTTATTTCACGAAGAGCCATTATTTTTCGTCAAGGTAGGCAGGACGATACGATCATAATCCCAGTTATCGAACGACGTTTAGGTATCGATGAACGTAATACGTTAGCGATATCTTCTCGGCTGGTCGCATCGAAATACGATCGTTGATCGAGGATCGTTAACCGTTTTCAGAGCCGCTCGCTTTACGATCCCGTTCGCTCTAAACAATACGAACGATCCGTCCCAACGAGAAAGTTCGTGGATGGAATGAAAAATGGTGGAAAAAACGTCAAACGACACAGGCGTACACGGAGAAGAATGATCGATTGGTTCGATTAACCGGTCGTAACGAAGTCCTGCTGCTTTTCCAGTTTCAGAGATAAAAGGAGCAAAGGTCTCGTAGACGGCTCGTACGATTTCTCTTTGTAAACGTGCCTCGAAAGTACTCGGATTATTCTAAAATCGGATAAGGCTATCGGTGTCATCGAGAACGGCACGAGCAGTTATACCATTGTGTTAGCTTTAATGAATATTCAAACAACAGAGCGTTGGCTTAATGAAAGCGACGGCGGTCGGTGGTGGTAGCGATGGTGGAGGCGGTGGTGGCGGCGGTGGAGGCAATGGTGATGGTGGTGGTGGCGGTAGTGGCGGCGGCGACGACGGCTTATGTGACGGTATAATAAAATATATTATTTAAATTCCGCTTAAAGATATTTTTGTAAAGTTACACCAGTGAAATGCATATTAATATTAACGCTCGGTAAAAGGTACCTTGTAAAAATTCGTCTGACTTTTGTAGACGATGAGAGAGAAGAAAAGAAAGAGAGAGAGAGAGAGAGAAAAGAGAAAGAGAGAGAGAAAGAGAGAGAGAGAGAGAGAGAGAGAGAGAGAGAGAGAGAGAGAGAGAGAATAGTTAGCATTCTTGTATTTTTATTTCCTCGTATAGTTGATTATATTTCAACATGTTTATTTCTCGTATATTAACAGTTACTACGCATGTATATCCCTACGAGTGATTCTAAATAAGAATATAAAGTATTCAAAACCTACCGACCTATGTTAATTTTTATTCGTAGACGTTGATAGACGACAAAATTACGCTAATAAATATCCTAACTAACGAGCTAGTGAGTAAGACCTAACGATTTATGTCGCGATAAATGTTTCCTTGTATAAACAATGATAGCAGCACGCTCGAACGCTCGCTCGTTCGTTCGTTGTTTCTCTTTTTTTATTTTTACAAAAAGCTTTAAAGGTTACAATTCGCAAACGATCGAATTGAAAGGTTATTCTTTCATGAATCGGTCAAATGGGAAAATATCTTCTGAAAAAAAAAAAATCGTTTCTACGAATATCGTCTGTTATACGACGATATTTTTGTTGTATGCTTTCAACGATTTTCGTCCTCTCTTCTCTTTCCCTCCTTCTCCCTCTTTCTTCCGCCCCTCTCTCTCACTCTCTCTCTCTCTCTTTCTCTCTCTTTCTCTTTCTCCCTTTCTCTCTTTTTATGTCAGATTGCTCGACTTTTATCGTTGTTATCAAATAGAACGCTGTATATATGTATATGTATTATGGATCGTTTCAAAGTACATCTCCGAAAGTATATTCAGCTAGAATGTCGTTACCTTTAACCACATCAAAGTTCCATTTGTGCTTTCACGCCGAATTTCTTTTTAAAGTATTTCATGATTTTTATTATAATCTTATCTGTTACGCCACATTTTAATGCTCTAGAAATTCGTGTAATCAATCCTATAATATCTTTAAGAGTAACAATCTTTCATTGTTGTTATATTATTAATAAATTATATAATATTTAACTTAGCATTAGTTAATTATAAGTGATTAATTAAATATGCAACTAATAGTTATTTCATAGCAATTACTATAATTTTCAATACATAACGTACCATAGGAAGTAAACATGTAATATGTAAATTACAACATATACATACAATATATGCATAAGTACGCAAATCTATGCGTATTAACATATACATTTCGATTACATAACAAGTGTTAATATTACACTATTACTAATGATAAGAGAATAAAATTATAGAATGGAACACAATGCAATTTGTTAAAATGTCGATATAAAAGATTTACACGTTAGAGAAGTTGAATCGATACACTGAAAAATTTTCCTTGTCGTTTTAATGCCTCGTGTTTCTTAAGATTAATAAAGATTCCCGTTACGTCAGCAATCTCGGAAAGTCACGAACGTGATATCGTTGCGATCCAAGAAGACTTTCGGTCATTAAAAGCCATCATAGTTGAGCAAGAAATCGTTGATGTTACGCGTTAAGAAAACTTCGTCCATCTTTTCACGCATCTTTGATTTAACTTTGCTTGAAATAATTAATTATCCGATAGAAATGAAATCTTCTCTTCGCTAAAAAGAGCGAAAATAAAATGAGAAAAATAAATAAATATAAAATAGAAAGAGAGAGAGAGAGAGAGAGAGAGAGAGAGAGAGAAAGAGATAGAAAGATTGAACTACAAAATCATAGCTATTTGATATCCAAAAGCTTCTTACAACGTTCCTTCGTTTCTTCTATCTAAAGAAAGAATTTTCACGGAACATCGACCGATTCGCTAGAGAGACAGAGACGAAAGAGTGGAAAGACCAAGAGATAACTACCATATTTCCTTTGTCAAGGCGAAAGGAGGTACGTTAAGCCACGTCATTTGAAAGGGTCGAACAAGGAAGAGACGGCTTTAAGTCCTTCAACCGCGTATCTCTTTTGGTCGTTCGTACTAGGAGAGAGAAAGTGTGGTAAAAGTTGCTCTTTCCTCCACACTATTTCCTCTTTGCATTTTTCCTCACATGCCTTTATGCAATGAGAAAGAAAAAGAAAGAAAGCATTATAAGTATAGCTAGACTTGACAAACAGAACTCGTTGAGGGTTCGTTTTGAAAAATGAGATAGTTCTTCTGTCTATCTCTCTATCTTTCACTCTCTCTCTCTCTCTCTCTCTCTCTCTCTCTCTCTCTCTATCTCATCACTTGCATCTTTCATGAATATAACGAGAGAAACGAGGATGTCTTTTTTAGCCTACCTCGCTGCTATTCAGACACGTCACGTTAATAAAGTCCTATCGATTTCGCGAGTAACTCGGATGAGACTTCGTTAAAGGTCGGTCTAATGTCGGTCTTAATGAATACGGTGAAAGTTTCGCAACCCGGGAAGGAATTGAATCGACTAAAATCTTAAGAAAAACTACAAGTCGATTAAGTCGTACCAATCTACAAAGGAAAATGATCCTATTTTATTCTTCCTTTTTATCCTATAAATTATCGTATCGAGATTATTAATCTAAAACTCACGAAACTGTACTAAGAGGAATGGGGGAAGTAGTTGGGAAGTTTACAAGATTTACGTATACTGTTTTAATCGCTCTGCATATTCCCAATATTCTCATATATATATATATATATATATATATATATATATATATATCATCACTCTCTCTCTCTCTCTCTCTCTCTCTCTCTCTCTCTCTCTTTCTCTCTTTCTTTGTCTCTCTGTATCTCTCCCTTCCTCTCTTTCTTTCTTCCCATAGTTGCAAAATAATTTCTCTTTTCGTTTCCCTCCCAAGAATTACCATTCTTGGCCCACATTCAACGATACCTATATCGACAGTAATATCGGCATACCCTACTACCAATATAGACCCATCCACCCTCTAGCAAACAACCCACTCACCCTTCTTGTATTAGTACTTCTATCGAGCGCTTTTGCGCGATCACGCGAATTGCCGAATTATTCGAGGAATACCGAAGAGCATGCTCCCGCAATTTCGCTTGGCCTCCTTCGGCCCTCTTCCAAAGCGACCTTATCATTACGTATGCTGTGCCTTTCGAAAGCCTTGGATAAGCCGGTACTTAGGACGCATTAAGATCCAACGAAGCGTGCATCTCTTTCTCTTTCTCTATTTCATTTGCCGCTACTTACGACTATACCTGCGATACATTGCCGATACTTTATATACAATCTATAAATAGCTGTTGAACCAATCTTAATGCCCGGTTGAGCATCCCGAAGCTCAAAGGGCTTTTCAGGATACAGGTTATCCGGAATTTGCACCTCGTTTTCTCTTTTTCTTTCTCTTTCTCTTTCTCTCATCTTCCTTCTCTTTGTGTTTTCTTCCTTCTTTCTCTTATTCACATCGATAAAAGCGTTTTCTCTCCGTCTAGTGAAAGAAGGTTTAAAAGCTCTCGGGCGTTACCAGTCTTGACGGAAGTAAAAGGTGACTAGCGAATCCGATAATTTTCTTTTTTTTTTTTTTTTTTACTTGATAGAAAAAGCTTCTTTAAAGATTTCTGCAACGTCGATTTATATAAAAAGTATGTCTGAAATCACGAAAACATTTGTAGGTTAGAAAAGTCTTCTTCTTCGTGAATAGAACGTGAATCTTGATTCACTTGTCCGAACCGCTGTAACAGTGCCAAGCTTAAGTGTGATTCGTAGAACGGCGAACACTCGATGAATCATCGTTTTCCGAGGAAAATGAGAAGCTATGACTAACTTTCGTCCGAGATCTTCTAGATGATGAGACGAAGTATATTAAAGATACGGGTATTCGTGAAAAATAGTCTTCCCCGATGGAATAATGGAACGAACGAGAGAGACAAAGTGTAGTATGATAGGTGAGAACGTGCCTTTCAAGAGCGAAGATAATAAGATCGAACAGGGTCGAGTCGAGTTATCGAACGACTAGCGATTAAATAAATATGTTACTTCTTGAATTTGCGAGGTCGAGAGAAGAGAAACTAAGAGGAGGAGAACTAAGACCGGGACACAGGACCGGGAGTAATAATTGTGTTCCACGGTAAAGAGGTAGTAAAATATCGTGTAGCATAGCCAAACCGGAGAATGGGAAGCAAAGAAATAGGAAAGGAGAGGGTGGTGTCCGAGGGGTAATGGTGCTAGTAATAAAATGGAGAGAGGGTAGGAAGGGGAGGGGAGGGGTACGTGGGATGGTGAATTTCGAGGCACGAGTGGGACGCCTGGGAACGACTTTCGAGCATCGAAGCGACGAGGGAGCACTGGAGCATGAGAGATCTTGCCGAGAACACGATGGGAGGTCCCTGTGATGTGAGAGAGGAAGCGAGATATAGAGGAAAATAGAAAAAAAAAGTAAAAAACAAGAAAGGGTAAAAGGAAAGAAGGAGGTCATCGAAGAAAACGTAGAGATAGCTTGAGAGTCAGCCAGGCAGGCATCGTGTTGGGAATGCAACGAAAACAGAGAAGGCGCGTAAATAAACCAATATAAAGGATACTCACGATCGCCTCGTAAAATATTGCACGGTTGAATGTGTATTTTTTGTACGATATTCTCGACTCCCGAGAGTCCTGCTAACTGACGAGTAGAACCTAGTCTTCTACGAGACGACAAACTGCCCGACGATTTTCGCTATGGCCAAGTATCCTTTATATGAACGAACGTTTCTTCCGTCTCTTATACTCCTCCTCTCTACTTTTTCCTTCTTCCTTCTCTTATCCTTTTTATTCTTTTTCTTTTCCGGTCTTTCTTTCTTCTTATTTTTCTTTCTTATTTTTTCTTTTCTTTTCTTTTTTTTTTTTTTTATTCGCAAGAAAACGATCGCAGGAAAGTCGCCGAGAAAATCGCGAGAAACAGCCGATGGGACGAAATGCAATCAGGTAAGAAGCTGCATCGAGCTCCAACTTCCATCTGTTTCTTTCCATCGGATCCTTCCATCAGGCCGCTCGTCCGATCCCCCCTTCTTCTGCTTCTTGTTCTTCTTGTTCTACTTCTTTTTCTTCTTCTTCTTCTTCCTCTTCCTCTTCTTCTTCTTCTTCTTCTTCTACTTTTACTTCTTGTTCTTCTTAGGTCAACGAAAGTGCTGCCTCTTTCTTTTTTCTATTTAACTTTCCTGCCTCTCCTCGTGCTCCATCTCGAGAGTGCATCTTCGGAAGAAGAGGATAATTCCACACGAAGGTTCTCGAAAGTAGAACGAAAAGGTCTTCGAGGGTGAAACGCCCTAAATTTTCTGCTCACGTCTCGTGCGTGGAATTTCTTCTTTGTCTTACGATGCGACTCGACGGCTTACACAAGATGACGTAGGTGAAAAGCGCAAGAGATTGATTTTCATCGAGGAAAACAGAATTAACGACGCGATACTTAGGTACGTGCCACGTCGTGGTGACGCAAGAGAAGCATCGAAGTGAAGTTTAAAACGTGACGTGAAAAGTTTAGATATTTATTGGCAACGTGACGCTTCGTCTCACATACTCGGGGGTCCAAGGTAATTGTGTGGAATCTTTTTTATTGCTTAGTAAATCATTACTAAAGCCGTAATAGAAACGTCATTAGATCCGTTGGAAGCTGCGCGTTTATAGCGGCTAAAACTTTTGTAATTACACCTATCAAGCGCAGAATGGAACTCTTGTCTGCTCGGTGGCTTAGCGACAAGAAGGCAATTTACCCGACGAAAAGCGTGCCGCAAGAGCAAGCCGGACTTTAACGCGTTCAAACCAACTTCCGATCGACCTATCGTCGAACGATCTCGTCTCTGACTTTCCAACTCGTGAAATAACGAATTAAAGAAGCATTAGGATCGATCTTAACCCCGACAGGATTCTTCGCGAAGCGATTCTTTTCTCGTAGAAAGCAATAAAGGAAGAAAAGAAAAGAAAGAGGAAGGCGTTACGATACTTTGGATTATACAAATTACCTTTCCCCTTCTCTTCGCATATATATATATATATATATATATATATATATTTGTTTTTGGTTTAAACGTGTTTCCTTCATAAATATGAATTTCTTGATAATAATTGAAAAATTCTTCGAAATTTAAGTTTTCTTTAAGAAAATAAACAACTCTTAAATTGAAGAACTTCCTTCTATTTCGTAGAATACATTATTTCCTGATCCTTTACTCCCTGATCGTGATTTTTTTGTAGACCATAATAACGTCCATTTCACCGTCAGCTTACGAGTAAGTTTACTCTTAATTTTCTTGGACCGAGGGGAGAAAGTCGAAGCCCTCTGAACGGGCAACAGAGTTCGAACGTAATGTAACTAGCATCTAACTTTACTTTTATACGTCCACGTCGTGGTCACTTTATTGCTTGCTTCCCAAAGGGATCGTGGCAACGGTCACGTCAAAATAACGAAGGCTCTCTTGTGTTACTTGATTCTTAAACTCGTAATATTCGAAAGCCATACTTTCGTTAGACTCCGATACAATCTAATTAATTTCGACGAATTTTTCAACTAACGTTAAGGATACGTCACACTCGATCATTACGCTGAATAAACGTTAACGCGATATTAAAAAAAAAAAAAAAATAATAATAAAAAGAAAGAAAAAATATTGCAAAATACTTTTTTAGATACGTATCAATCTACGAGTTAAAAAAATCGAAACTACATTTTCATGAAAAACTAAAAGCTTCGACAATCGGATTGCGATATTGGTAAAAATCATCCGGTTACGGACGAGTGCAAACACAGAATGTTTCTCTAACCAACGTTAAAATATAGAGGCGATTAAGAGAAAGTTCGAGCGAATAAATAAAATGCACTTTGCCGATTCATATCCTTTGACCATTGATTTAATTCTCATTGTTTGTCTGGCCGAACATCGCACAGCATGGATAATCGTTTTAGCCGTGGCGCATTATTGTCGAAAGCTCTTGCAAAAGGATAGAGCAATCTCAAGGCAAACTTTCGTGATCCTCGTAATAAACTTACGCTCACATTCGTCGCGCTGCATCCGCCATGCCGAGGGAATTAGACTATTACCATAAGGGCAGGACGGGGTATTTGTCTACGACGTGTAAACTCTGGATCGTGGTATGTGCTCGATGATCAACCGCCCTTCTGAAAGTCTAATAGCTCGATGTGAACCTAAGAGGTTGCTACTGGCAACCGCGTAGAAACACCTAGATACGCGTACTAGTCCGACCTCCATGTCGGAGTTACTTTACGCCAATGAATTCTCTTCGAATGACAACGAATGGAATTCGACCAAAAGCAATGTCAACGTACTCTATCTGTTCCTTCCCTTTCTTCAAGTTAACGTCTTGAGATAGCTCGGAGATTCTCAAGTTTCACGTATCATGCCTATACGTTTACACCATTTGTAATATTCTTAGAATTTCAATGTCTCTCTTCAATCGAAATATAATATGAAATAATAATGTTATAGGATAATAATAATAATGAAAATGATGTTACAATTATTAATCGTTAAATTCGATAATTCTTAATCAACCAATATATATACATGCACATATATATTTATATATATATATATATATATATATATATGTATACACACACACATACACACACACACATATATCGATTATACTCTCATAGATACGAAAATCCAATTAAACGTAACATTGAATCAACTTGCAACATTATTTATTGTCGCACTTCCATTTCCCTGTCAGTGAACGCTTTGAATCTGTTCGAATTCATAAAGCTTTCTATGTTCAGCTCACATATTTCGCTAATAATGTACATTATAAGGTTATATACATATATGCATCTTTTTTCTTCATAACGCTCGCAATTACAATTTCATATATACAGTAAAATTCGTATAAAACCTCATCCGAGATCGTTTTACGAAAATTTTCATTATCGTCGATTCAAGATAGTTGCAATTCGTTTTGTGATACACGCTCGGCAATATGAACGAAACGAACAATTAATTTTCTTTTTAATCATAACACTTTTTAATCTACAAGAGTACTTTGTGCTTTTAAATTGCAATATGTCAATGAAAAATTATTTGATACGCGTCGTTGAATATGTGTCTATATTTTAATTAAGATACGAAAAATTCTTACATTAGATGGAAAACGTTGAAATGAAGTTTCGTGGCTTCGAACAGAGATACGAATATTGTCCCTAGGAAAAGAGATAAAGAGGGTCTAATGAGAAAGAAAGAGAGAGAGAGAGAGAGAGAGAGGAAGAAGATAAAATACCGACGCTCGACCGGCGATGTGTCTGCCTTAATGCGTAGGAACATAAATTTGCCTTGCAATTTCAGAGTACATGTCAAGCTGTGAATTTTCCAACGGACGATAATTGAACCGCGAGTAAAACAAACACGCACTGGCAAACAGAGTAACGCGAAGCTCGCGGCTCGTTAATCACGAAAAAGTTCATTCGCGCCAATGACATCGTGACCGAACCGTAGTCAACGTTAAAAATTACTCGATTATATCGTTCAGAGGACATCTTGCAAGAAATTAGATTTTGTTGTCTTTTATGGATATATACATATGTGTGTATGTAAGGAAAAAAAAGAGGATGTGTAATTCATTAATGAAAAAGGTTCCTTTAAGTTTATGAAAGCAAGGACTGATTCAACGAAAGGTACTAATGAGAATTTTCCACGGTTTTTCCGGTGGCAATTCGAGCATTCGGCATCGGTTTAACATCCCCTTCTTGCGCTATCCATTGAAACTCGAATAAACTGCGAGAGTCGTTACGACTGAAGGCGGGAGAGAGAAGATACCTCAGCATCTTCACGAACGATTTACCGCGAAACAGTCGTATATGGCTGACTGCTGCTACTACCGTTGCCGTTATAGCTGCTGCCTTTGTGTTGCCGTTGCTTGGAAAACAGCGCCAAGTATAAAGAAAAGATTGAATAGCGGACAGAAACGACTGACTGGATGGATGAGATGCTTGGGTCGTGGTAGAACATAGAAAGAAAGAGAGACGAAGAGAGAGAGGGCGGAAGAAAAGAGAGAAGGATAGAGAGAAGGATAGAGAGAAGGAGAAAGAGAGAAGGAAAAGAGTTTGGAGATGGAACTCTCGTGAATCGTGAAATATCTACTCCTGCGAATTACCAGCTGCCAAGGAAAACAGGGCTTTTTGCGAAAAATTCAATGGCAATTATATCCCGATGAATATCAAGACGTACAAAAGGTCCTTCTTTTGCGTCGCATTGAGTGTCGCGTTTCGACGTTAAACAAATATAACGA
The DNA here is from genome assembly GCF_014466175.1 of Vespula pensylvanica. Lineage (NCBI taxonomy): Eukaryota > Metazoa > Arthropoda > Insecta > Hymenoptera > Vespidae > Vespula > Vespula pensylvanica. The sequence goes on along the minus strand of NC_057699.1, from coordinate 1,013,254 downwards.
CGAAATTCGACGATGTTCGAAAGAGACTATTATCCAAATTTTTATTCAACTATCGCGAGATACGTGGATGAACGCAAAGAAAAAAATTGTTTTCCTAACTACTTACACGCAAACGTTATTTATTCGATATACGTATATGCTTATCGGATGGATTCGAAATAAGCAGACATGTACGATAAAGTAGTAGCGTGAAAAGTGACACGCGAGCAATAACTCGTTATACAGCGACTCATAAAATGTAAATTGCTGCTCTTCGTTTTTCACGTACGTCGGAGTGATATTTATTATGGCGGCAGACGGCTTTAAAACTGGTCGTCGCCTTGAGCAGCACGAATTGTCGAGGATTATCCACCCTTCCTTCTCCTTATCCCTTCCACAACTATCTTTTTTCTTTACCCATCCAGTTTTCGCATTCTTACGCATTCAGAGATTCTTTGTCGTCGTCGTTGCATCGTTCGTCGTCGCGAATTCGAAAACATCCTTCGATTATTTCCGATCGAATTAACTAACAAGATTTATGATTTTTCGAATGAACTTTGGAATGAGCGACTCTTTTAGAAAATTAAATATAACAAAATATATATATATATATATATGTACTTACGTACTTACGTCGTGTAATACAAAATTTCCTTTGACTTTTTCGAATCAGTATGATCGATCCTCGGTGATCAATCCTCGATGATTTTTCTTCTTACACATTTTATTCTTCTAATATCATATAATAAAATTTAGAGATCTTTACGAGAGCTAAGACGAAACTAGACTGATTTTCTTTCCGTTTACAATTAATAGATATTACGTTGGTGTATACAAAGAACGTTACGTGTATTCAGCCTTAGTTATGTTTTGAAAAGAAAGAGAGAGAGAGAGAGAGAGAGAGAGAGAGAGAGAGAGAGAGAGAGAATAAGAGAAGATAGGTAAACACAGCCTGTCTGGTCGTGGATATGTTTACATACATATCATGTGTATGTATTTATACATGTATGCCGAGAGAAAAAAATAAAAAGACGGAAAGAAGTACAGTCAGCCTTAAAATTATTTCATAAAATGTCTATGAATATGTTGCCTCGAATATATACGATCACGAATATTTTCTTTAGCTATCCTGCATTTTTCCTCGTAAAAAAAAAAAAAGAAAAAAAAAAGAAAAAAAAACATTATTCACGATCTAGAACTCCGCGTAATACTTCGCGTCAGTATTTTCCGCAAAAATTCGTCTGCGTCCGAAAGCTATATGATATCGTTCCCCGAATCCTCCGCTTCTATAGACTTGCGAGCGAGATGCGCGAGAATGATTCATATGCACCGTATAATTCCACACGAACACGTAATCGGATAAAGTCTTCCTTTTTTCATACATTCCTCTTACTCCTTCACCTCCTTCTCTTGCAACATTCGTTACGAGCATTTATCGAACCTACATATCTATCGAACATCCTCGACTATATCTCTAGGATAGTATAGAAAAGAAAAGAAAAAAGAAAGAAAAAGAGAGGAAACAATGACTGTCTCGAATCCCATGTTGATTTTCTCAGATAAAAGGATCATTGTTGCGTATCATTTTCCTCTGTTTACGTATAAAAAAAAGGGAGATGAAAAGAAAGAGATAGATACCATGCTCATTGTCCATTTGTCTCATATTTTTCTTTCCAAGTCTTCTGATTGCACAACAGATCCTTTGGAAATAATAAATTTTTAATCATGATTATGCGGATAATATAGATGAGTAATATTTAATAGAAGCAAAAAGAAAAAAAAAGAAATACAAATAAAGCAAATAAAATGTAATAAAATATAATACAACGCGATGCTATATGATTCTATAAAACTTTGTAATATGCAAGTGAATTATTCCGTTTCTTCGTCGGTTTTTTAATAATTGTTCGTTCACGCGTTCACGCGTACACGTTTACACCTATAATTTAAAGTATGGTTAAAATATACTTGTACGTATATACATCGATTTTTATATATGTACATTCTGACCAATCGTCCCACGACACACTTTATCGTTTATTCTGTAGAATATTATCAAAAGCAACGTCATAGCATCGCTAAGTTGTTTAAAATACATTAGCATATTCATTTTCCATATTCTCTACATCTTTTAAAAGAAAAAAAAAAAAAGACTGCATTGATAACGAATCGTACGACGATAAGTAAGAATCGAATATTATTTTTGTCGAAAGGAAAGGAATACTCGATAGGAAAACAGTAGGTATAAACTCGATTTCATCTTTCCAGCTGATTATCGAATCGAAACCTTCGACCATGGCGTTCATATTCGAAGTATTCACTGCTATTCTATTCTACGTGATGTTAGTATTGGAGTAAGCACCGAATGGTCGAACACGTTGCACAAAGAGCCTTCCTTTGATTACTCGGCAGAAGTTAGCTCGACGACCTTTCCAAGCACGGAGCATTAACCCCTCTCCCTTCTCTATCCTCCAACCCTCTTCTCGAGCGCTTTTCAACTCTCCGATCTTCCGTACCTTCTTCTTCTTTGCCACTCTACTACTATTAATTGCACAAGTTTTGTCGATCGGAGAAGTCGAACTGAAAACCAAACGGTATGCCGAATAGAGAGAGAAAGAGAGAGAGAGAGAGAGAGAGAGAGAGAGAGAGAGAGTGTGTAGATCGAATCCATTGTATAGTTTCGATGTTATCGGCAAGTAGTTAAGAAAAAGATTTCTCGAAGATAAGAATAGATCGATCGTTTTATATATCGATCCTTTTTCCTCCCTCTTGTATTCTCTTTTTATTCTTTTTCCTTTTCTAACAATAAATAGAATTAGTCCGATAAGTCGATCCGAATGGAAAGTAATTTTTTTTTTATGTGAAACATTAAAAAAATTGTTCGACTTTTAACGTTTTTCTCTTAACTTTTTGTACACTGTAAATCGATCTTCTGAATGTTGGATATATGAAATAACATAACATCGATCAATGTCAAAATGAAAGAGAAGAACGGTATAAAACGATCCGATGGCGTGCTAAAGTGTTTAATATTACTTCGAATCCTCTCTCTCTTTCTTTCTTGCAAAAAGGTCTTTCTTAAAAATCTTTCGTAAAAAATATCGTTAATATCGAGAGCGAGTTGCATCTCGCAGTCGAGTTGCAATGGCGAAAAAGAAAATTCGACAGAAACGACTTTTTAATCGTTCACTTTTTTAACTTTAATCCGCAGAAACGAGGAATGATGATAAATGTATAAGGATGGACGATCCTGTTTACACAATATTAATCCATTCATAAAAGAGAAAGATCAACGCTAGAAACGTAGTACTTTAAACCAATGTTTTATCCACGTCGTCAGGCTTTTCGTACACATTTTAATAGCTATTACGATTCTACGATTAACCTGCAATATTCGTAATACCACGTCGGAATAGATCGATACGACAGGACTATTATAATTTCGCAGGTTTGCTCTACCATTATTTGTAATGTAGAGGGAACTGGTTTTGCGTGAATCAAAATAGGTAAATTCGCGTAATTGTGTACACAGTGGGTGTGTAGTGTACTGCAAACATTTATTACGCTGACATGGCGGCGAAGCACGTCCCGATATATACCGTAGCCGAACTGGTATTGCTCGACCAAATGCGACTGCGTGTTTACGTTCGGATATCGCGAGCCCGTGTATCCTCTTTACGGAGAGTAAAACGTATCGAGGCTCTACCGAAACGTATTTTTTAACATTCGTACCAATGCCCGCTTAGTGGCGAAAGTTCGAGCTCGTTCCTCATCCTTTTTCCTATTTCGACTAAAATAGACAAGAGCAAAAAGAACAAATAAAAAAGAAACAAAAATCCCAGGATAAAAAAAAGAAGATAGAAGAAGAAAAAGGAGAAAAGGAAAGAAGAAAAAAGTAAAAAGGAGAAAAAAGAACTAATTTTGTCCAGTTCGTTCGTAGCAACGTTCGAGCAACGCTTCAAATTCCTCGAAAGAAATATAATCGAGAAAAGAAGAAAGAACGTACTCTGTACGCTCGAAAAATCGCTGAAATATCGCGGGACATTGAAAAATCGCAAAAGCTTGTCGCTTGTCGAATCTCCGTGGTGGTTTCTCAATCAATGATACACTCGTTTCCTTTTATATATAATGGTGTATTAAACGTAACGCATCAGCGATCCCTTCAGAATGTTTATTGCCTTTCGGTTAAAACTTCAACGTAACCGAGGAGACATGTTTGTGTAGTGGTGTGTGAAAATGAAAAAGTGTGTGTGTAAACGAAGCGAAAGAGAGACGAAGGTAGAATAGGCGGATAAAAAGAGGAAAGAGGAAAATTTGACTTTTCATCGAATAGCTCGACCGTATCGGCCGGTGAAAAAAACTATTGCGAAACTTCTCGTTGGATAGCGCGAGAACAAATTCCGAGAGAAATAGAACGATTACGTTCTCCGACGGAACGCTTCCAAATGATGAAACCATAGACGTCGAGTATTTTCCTAATTATAGAACATATAAAATAAAATCCTTATCGAAGAGATCCGCATTAAAGAATCTTTATTTTTCTTATTATTATTAATATCATTATCATTACTATCGTCATTATTATTTTCGTTTATCGTTATATTTACGTTCTCGATTCAGAATAACTCTTTCGTAAAAGATGAAAAAGGATCTTGATCTCGATTATACGTACGTACGTACGGTATACGCATAGTTACATATATAACTATATACATATCTATATCAACGAGAAATAGTTATAGAAAATTTTCAAGAGGAAATCACTCGAAAAGGTCGTAGAATTATTCGCCTGGAAGAGAATATTTTTCCGAGGAAAATAACATCTCTTTCTCTCTTACACAGATAGAAAGTAAATAGCGCGTAGGTGATGGTGATGCTGATGGTGGTAGTGGTAGATAGTAATTTGGGACGCGACATCTCACGTCTTCTCGCGTCTCAGCGAGTGCGAGGCCGAGAAGGAGGAACGTGGCAAATCGTCGTCGTGATCGGCGACGTCGATAGGATATCCTTGAGCACGAGAATGAAATTAATGGCGTGCGAACGCTACGGATACTGAGAGCGAACATCGAAATTGCACGACGGCGTTATGCAACGTGAACCCTTCTAGGCACGTCCCTACTGTTCCGGTCTATCCACGGTATTACATACCAACGATCGTTTCTCCTACCCTCTTGATGTATCCTCACCACCATCACCACCATCAACTATACTACATCGACACCAATCGTCCTCGAGAATCAGCTAAACGTCATACGCAAGCAATCGTCGCGAGAACTTCACGAGCGTGCATTTTGCGCGCCGGTAAGAGCTCCCAGCTCGAAATTAACTTTTATAATAAGCTACATTCTCCGTCCTTTTTACGAGTCTACTTCTATAGACTCTCAATGGACTCAAGTCGTTAAATGAGAAAAATAATCCTTGCTCGAATTAACTTTCTTCTTTATCGAATCGAACGTCAAGTGTTACGAGAGAATGGTAAATCTTGAGTTGAAAGTAAATACAACGAATATATGTAAATGATCGATTTTAGCTACACCTTGAGTCGGAGTAACATCTCTGGCACGTTACCGATTGGAATCTATTAAAACGACGATAATACTCCCTCTCTATGATAATTCCCAGTGGTGTAATACGAGGGACGCACATTTAGCTGGTTGTTCGTGCCGCCATTAATAATAAAGTATCTACATTATGATACTTTAACGTATCTACGTGCTTCACCTACGTTCTCTACTCGACACGATATTAGGTATACACATAGATCGGCGTGTCTTATCACCTTTGAAAATTTCTTATAATTTCGTGCTCGCCCAAGCTTGTTCTTCGCATTCGATTCGTAGATTTTGTCCCTCTTATTTTTCGTAACACGCGCGTTGCCAATTCGAAATCTATGTTATTGAAAATCTCTGTCGGCGAAATCGCTCCACGAATGTAGTTTCAATATATTCGAGAATTCTTTCCTCGTCTTCTCGATATATTCTCGTAATCTCGAAAGGTATATCCGACGGACGTCGGAAGCAATTCGAGAAGAAAGAAAGGTTGAAGAAAAATCAAAGATATATCTCGAAAGGCGTGACGTTTCCTTAACGAGACCACGAAGGTCACGCTACTATTTTCCGCCGAATTTCTCTCGAGAAAAGCAACATTCTCGTTTCTTCTTTCTCTTTCTTTCTTTCTTTCTATCCTTCTTTCTTTCTATCTCAAGAGAGAAAGAGAAACGTAGCACGCAAGCTAGAATTTCTTCTCTATTTATCGTTTCAATTTCAATGAACTTCTGAATAAAACATCATTTTCGCAAACATTTTCCTTTCCGTTTCCTGGTCGCCCTTGCCATTTTCATCCTTCTCTCTTTTCGATCAAAAATTAATACTACTTGAGTCCGTAGAGGCTAAAGAATAACGAAGGGAAATGGAGAAAAAAGGAACGTGGGAAATAGGGAGAGAGAAAACTAGAGAGAAATAGGCGTCAACTTGGAAATACTGGAATCCAAAGAAGAGATTTCACGATACCTTTGGAAAGTAGCAGGTGTGAGCAGCGATGAGAGTAAAGCCGCAAGGCTGTTTCCGGTTTGCTAGGTAGCTACTTCCGGAAACGCGCGTCTTTCCTCGAAGATGCACATTCTCTCATTGTTGCCTCTTGGTCCAGATGCTGCGCTTCGTTTGCACGACGAAGCACGTTGCTTGCTCGTTCACACCTCTGCTTTCATGGGCAAGCAAGAACTTTCGTATATCTCTCTTGCAATCCTATCTCTCTCTATCGCTCTCTCTTTCTCTCTCTTCTCTTATGTCTCCTCTCGTCTACCTCGTAGAATTTTTCATAAATTCAGCTGGTCCTATTTCTTGAAATGGGCACCGTTTACGGGCCACGTGGCGCTCATCTTTACGATCGTTCACTTCTAGCGCTGAAGTGTGAACTTGTAAAAAAAGAACGACACTGGAGATATATTCTCGTAAACGAAAAAGAAGAAAGAAAAAGAGAGAGAGAGAGAGAGAAGGGGTATAATTAATTTATCTAGCGTTCAATTTGACAAATCACTGTAACATCATCGTTTGGATAAATTAATACTACTTAATAATTGGAACGAGGTAGAGGAAGGATGCGTCGAAAAAAAAGAACGAGGAAAAGCGATTCTATCTTTAGCGAGAGGAGAAACGTAAGGGGTTGAGTTTGGACGAGGGTTACGATCTTTATCTTCCTGCTTAGCAGCGTGCGGCGAGATCTCGAGAAACGCCGACCGGGCCGACATCGTATTTTTCAAACGCGTCAAAAACAGCCTGGCACATTTATCCGGCGGGCAGTGTTTGAAAAATTACAGTTACTGGAAAAATAAATAACTGAGCGGGCGCTCGCGCGCACGTTCTCGGTTGGTCCGCCTACGAACGTATATTTTATAGGACAGCTAGAGGAGGAGCTGGAGTGGGAGTAACGGGGTAAAAGGAGGAAAAGGGAGAAAGGTACGCGAAATAATTGCTGGATGATAAAGTGTGGTCGGCACGAACGCGAAAAAAGGGCCGTGAAGGAATGGGAAGACGAGAACGGACTGAAAACGAGAGAACGCGAGAAAGGGCTGAGTTAGGGGTGTAGAACAAGAGAAAGAGAGACGAAGAAAGAGAAGAGTTTCGGCCGGATGTACCAACGTCGAATGACCATGAAAACTGCATATAAACGTGCCTAGTACTTTCCGTCTTCTTCTCTTCCTCCTCCTTTTACCATTTCTACCATTTCTTTCGCAAATTTTTCCTTTTCCTCTCCCTTTCGTCCTTCTTACTTCTATCCTACGTCTTTCTTATTTCTTTTCTTTTTCTTTATTTTCTTTTTCATTTTTTTGTTACTTTTTCCTTCTCTTTTTCTTTCTCTTTTTTCTTTTTTTTATACCATCCATCTTGCCTTACAGAGACCGTCTCTTTCTCATTGCGGCCATGCATTCCAAGTTCCATATCTCGACGAAATCTCTCCATTTTCCAACGATGGAAACGACCGTATGTCTTAACTCTGACGGTGGACGCAAATACGCTTTAAAAGCGCCTTTAAAAAGGCGGATTCGTGAGACGTGACTAAATTGTGCCTGTATAAAACTCAATGGGATATTGACGTGTAACAGTTCGCAAAGAAGGGAATGGGAGGAAACGAAAGAGAACGTCGAGCGATGTCGAGTTTATGCTTGAATGTTTTTCTCTGTGTATCTTACGTATCTCTCTGTGTTACTTTATTTTTTCTCAGTCACAGCTATGATATATAACGGGTTTTAGAAACTGTAAAAAATAATAATGATGAAAATGTAGAAAAAAAGAAATGAAAAAAAAGAAAATAAAAAATAGAGAGAAAGAGAGAGAGAGAGAGAGAGAGAGAGAAATACCCTAGAGGTGTTTAAACGTTTCTCTTTCCGAAAAAAAGCCAGATATTCAAAGTTAATAATGAAAATACAAGCTCGAGAAAAATTGTAATTTTTTTTTCGTGAACAGTGCATATCTCTTTCATCGTATAATAATCTCGTAGGAAAATACGAATTGTTCCATGAGTTTATTCCGCAATGTCGTAGGTCTCGTGCAATAGGAGGTATTCGTTCCACGTCAAAGGATTTGAAACAAAAAGAAATATAAAAATGTAAGTAGAAAGAAATCTTTCGGAGGTCGAGGTATAAAGTCGTTTGCCTTTGAAAGCAAACAAATAAAGAATAAACTATAGAAAATAATAAGCAAGATATCGGTCACGAAAAAGAACGTATTTCATTCGGTAACTATCGATTATTAATTTTTCGTCGTCTATCAAATACACGTTTGCGGTTCGTAGATAAACTTGCCGATGTTTCGTCTCGTTTTCGAAAGAACGAAGACTTGATAGTGGGGATTGGAACGACGTTGTAGTGCTGAGAAAAGCGGAGACCATGATTCAATCTGTCCAGATTCAATGTGGATTTCGAAATAACATTTGAGAGAGTATGAAATATGGGAAGTGAAGAGAAGGAAAGAAAGAGAGAGAGAGAGAGAGAGAGAGAGAGAGAGAGAGAGAGAGAGAAAGAAGGAAAGAGCGAGTCAGTTCTGATGCCGAGAATTCTACGGGCACGATATAACATCGCCCGTATCGAACGGTCTAAATAAAATACCAAAAAGTCTCTTCGAGAAAAGCTTTCGGGAAAAACGAAAGTGTAGTTTATTTTAAAACCCTCCCGATGAGCTCCCTATGGAGATGAAAAAAAGGAAAAAAGGGAGAGACAAAAGTAAAAAGTAGAAAAGAATAGAATATATCGATCGTTCGAGGTTATCTATTTGTGTTTTATCCTTATTATCGCAATCTGATTTTGTTTGGTATTTTCTCTTTTTGTTTTTTTTTTTCTTTGTTTTCTTATTACCCTTCCATTTCTATTTTTCCATTTTGTAACTTTCCAATCTCGTAAATCGAGGAAGATAGAGAAAATTGGAGTTACAGAGTCTGTATCAGATAAATGAGAAAATTAGACGGCGGGCACACGTAGCAGGAGTAGGTAGCTTTTTTTAACAGATCATTCGTTTATCCTTTCAATTACGTCGAGCTTACGAGCCCTGCGTTCAATCTGGCAAGGGAGAAGCGGGCGGTGAAAGTCGAAGTTACCGAAGAGACCACCGGTTTGAATTTCCAATTGAAAGTTTACGCGATAATTCGCTTCGATCGTTCTATCGGCGAACGGCGACGAGATTCTCTAGTAAAATCGAGCAACAACGCGAGTGGATGGTACCCAGTAATTCTCTAGACGCAATATTTTTTTTCGTTCGTTTTAACGAACAATTTCAAAAGTACTCTACCATCTCAACGTAGTACCGACGCAAACTATGCAAATTGCCTATGCGCTTCCCACGAGCGAGCGTGCGAGGGTTAGACGATTAACCGTTTCCTCGGTAATCGGTAATTACCATCGCCCAAGTTAGATAGTAGTCTAATATCCCTGTAATAGACTGTGTACCAATTTATCCGATGCCTGCCAAACGATAAACGAATTCTAATTTAATTAAACTACGACAAACGAGCTATCTACCGAACTAACCCGACGATCCAATATTTTTATCGATCGTTTTCGAGGAAGAAATCAATTCGTCCGAGGTCTCATCAATCTATAATTCCTTTCTATTTTTTCTTTTTCCTAAATCGATCGAAATAATAGAAAAAAAGAAGGAGAGAAAAAAAGATCTAAAGGATAAAAGGATTGGTGTTATGATGACGTTCGAATAAACCGAGCGAAATGAGCTGCGATGCGAAACGCAGTTGCGCGATGGACTGGTTAACGACGCAATTTAGGTTGAGATCGATTTACACGGGTCAAGCAACACCTGGCCGTTCAGGCTACGATACTACCAAGCAAAATCGTACTGGCTGTTGCACGCGGCAGATTGCACCCCGTCTTTCCTACCGTCTGCTGGGACATGCATGTATCAAGAGTACGCCCCTTCGATATTCCTTCTATGTCGAGAATTAACGACCGTGAAACGCGAATTAATTGCTACCACGCAACATCCGACTAACGGGGAAACCACTTTCCCATTAAACTCTAATAATCCACACAGCTTACTCGTTTTCATTTTTTACCAAAATATCTGTCGCACATTGTTAACGATTTGAAAAGGATTTTTTATTGAATTTATTTATTCATTTTTCTTTTTTCTATTTTTCTCTTTGTTTTCATTCTTTTGTTGTTTTTTCTCTTTTTACTTCGATAAGTCTGCTTAATTGAATGACGGTTTTTACGATCAAGTGTTATAGAAAATTAAGATTATAGATCCTGGTAAAGAGTAAAATTAAACATGAAAAATACGATAATGAATTTTTTTATATTTTCTATCTGTCACAGGTCATGAAGAATATTGGATGATTGATTAAAAGTCAATTTGTTAATTATCATAAATTCATGGTTAAACGTGCCGTCGTATGAAATTTCTTTTAACAAAAACAATATTATAACTAGAAAGCAAACGTAATCATTTGAAATTTGTGACGTTTCCTTCAAAGGAGAATATACCATTTTAAGCTAATACCTATATCTTATCCTTTTGTAGAAATCGTATTATCTTGATAAATGCGATATGCAACTAAACGGAGTTCACACGAGTTCCGCGTATACAAAGACGCTTAGATAACGGGAGTACTATAATTCTATTGAAAAGTCCATAAAGGATGATTATCGTTTTCGTTAAGTTTTAAACTTAGGTAAAATTTATTCTAAGTTATAGATGTTCTCAGGAAAATGCTTGTTGGTTCGAGAAAACGTATTTGAAACGTGGAACGCATTTAATCCCACTGATATTTTTTTTTTCTTTTCTCGAAAAATGCGAAAAGAGTTAGGAACAAGTTGCGAGCATAGTTTTAAAATAACTCGAATCGTAAGAGCAACAACGATGGTATACGATCGATAACGCAGGTTATTCAGGATCGAGCTTTCTTCCTCAAAGTATTTGTTCTTTCGATCGTTCGAATTGGCTTCTTGAATTATTCAGGATGGTGCTACGGTGCCAGTCAGATAAAAAGAAAAAGAAAAAGAGAAAGAGAAAGAGCCTTATTGCTTTATGTCTATTCATCGTTGAAAACACAATGAGAATAATATTTCCACGATCGTAGACTATAATAAAAACATCTTCGAAAATATTTTCTTTTTCGGTGCTCTACAATTCTCCGATTTCCATGATACAACCGAGCGCTATGATCGAACAACTCTGAATCGCTTTAATAAACGCGGCCATCGTAAATAGCATCGCGATTTTGATGGATCGCCGTTTCGGTGAAAATCATACGAAAAGTGCTGCCGTCACGTTGGTTCGATGTTCATTTCTAACGGCGATCGCTCTTATTCCTGTGTAAAGTGTATAACGCCGTGACTCGTAGATCGCTATCGAGTTACGTTTCCAAAGAGAAGAATAAAGAGTAGATATTTTCCGCCATGGTGGAACCATTTCGGAGCAATAAACTGTCTCTCTCTCTCTCTCCCTCCGCCTCTCATTCTTTCTCTCTCTCCTTCTATCTCTTTTATTGTATCTTATTCTGTAATATTTCTATACCGATTACTTTATTATGTCTGTATTTCATTTTATCGTATATTTTCTACTTACCAGTTCTTCGTAATAACAAAATATTCTTTTATCTGTTCCTTTCTTTTTCTTTAAACTCGAAAGGAAGTTAAAAACCACGCAATAAAAAAAGAATCATTTCTCTTTCTCTCCTCTCTCTCTCTCTCTCTCTCTCTCTCTCTCTCTCTCTCTCTCTCTCTCTCTTAATTTCCGACGACTGTACTCGTGTAAAGTCAACAACGATAGCGATCCATCGGCTAACCTTGAATAGGGAGCATTGTGTGTCTTCCCCGAAACGTAAACTATTCCCTCGCGGGTATTTGCGTGAGCGAAGGAACTCCTTAACGAAAGTCTATAAAAAAAAGTGCTAGGTAAGAGCGAGTCTTCTTCTTCTTCTTGTCTTTACTCCTAGATACTCTCCGATCCCTTTTTACTGTACGTCGCGCGTCGTCTCACTTTCAGTGAGCAAACAGAAATTAATTAGAAGTAGTAGAACGTTCGTTGGTTCTCCTTAGAAACGACCAGAGCTTCTCCACGCTCGTCTCGAAACAAGATTATCGGATTTTCGTTGTTTTTGTCCGTCAGTTTCGTGTAATTTGTTTGCAACCATTCGAATCTTTCCCCCCCCCCCTCTCCTCCACCTCCTCCTTCTTTCGTCTGTTAGTCGACCAGCCGTTCAATGTCCCATTTCTTTTGTTCTCCTTGAATTCTCTGAAATCTCTCTGAAGAAGATAAGAAGATGACGAAGAAAAAGAGATTGAGGGTTGGAACTACTGAGATTTGGACCTTTAAAAAACATCGTCCGTCGGCAAGAGTCTAGTTTCTGAATTTTCCGTGGAACTTGCCACCAGTTAATTGGTTTACTTCCAGCGAATATCACACGGGTCAAGGAACTTCTGTCCGAAGCTGTTTTGTCGGCTGGAAAGCAACGATCGTTGGCATCGCGTTCTTTCCCTTTCCCTTTTCGTTTCTTTTCAAGTATTTCTGTATATCTGTTTGTCTCTCTCTCTCTCTCTCTCTCTCTCTCTCTCTCTCTCTCTCTCTCTCTCTATCTCTTTCTATTTTTTTTCTCATCCTCCTCCTCCTCTCTTTCTTTTTCTTTTTCTTCTTCCATACTTCTTTATCTCCGTATCTTCTATTCTCCAAACTACCCCAGCGTCCGTTAAAAGCTTTCGTTATTTCGTTGATTATAACTCTCCCAGTTGCTTTTTCAAAGAGAAAGGAAAAGAAAAAGAAAAAGAAAAAAAAAGGAAGGGAAAGGGGAAAAAGAAAAGAAAAAAAAAAAGAAAAAGGAAGGAGAAAAAGTCGCGCGAGAAAGAAAAGGCCAACGTTCTTACCGCGTACCGGCGTCGAATTATCCTTGCCGAGTATCGAGGAATATAACGCGCTCGCGCAGACTAAGGGATCGGGAAGAAGGAGAATCGAATTCATAGAAAAGAAAGAGAGAGAGAGAGAGAGAGAGAGAGAGAGAGAGAGAGAGAGAGAGAGAGGATGAAGAAAAATATAGTTGATGCTGCCGTAAGTAAGAAAGAGAAGCGAAAGGAAAAGTTTTTCTCCTTTCGTTTTTCTTCTTACTCCTCGTTTCTCGTTTCGCCGTATCTAAAGTTACACCGCGCCCTTACCGACGACATTTTTATGTCATCTTTTTTACCCTTCATCCTTCGGTTTGCCTTAGAAGACGAAATCGTTTTTATTATTTCCATGTACGCACTCTAACGCGAACGATCGGCATGCTTATGCTTTCGGATGGAATTTCTCATAGCGAGGGTGTGCTAGTAATATGCCAGAGAGAACTCAAATGAAGGGAATCGATACCGTCGAGAAAATAACGTCTTTCAGGTAGGAGGGAAAGCCGCGCCATCTAAAAATATTGATACTTTAACTAAGGAGGAAAGTTTCGTCGCTCACCACTCGTGTGTTCGAGGTGGAAATAGAAGTAAAAGTAGAAGTAAGAGTAGAAGAAGAAGAAGAAGAAGAAGAAGAAGAAGAAGAAGAAGAAGAAGAAGAAGAAGAAGAAGAAGAAGAAGCAGAAGGAGAAGGAGAAAAAGAAAGAGAAAAAGAAAAAGAAAAGGAAAGAGGATCTTAGAGGAAAAAGAAGTGAAGGGATGAGGAGGGAGGAGGGGGGTTGGTTGTGATGCCGATGATGATGGTGGAGGAAAAGTGGAAGGAAAGAGGCGGCCCGGCATCTGCGGCGGCTGGTATTGACGGCTCTCCAATTCTATCAGACTCCAGGAAAATATATATGTATTGGATGGCACATTATCGCATATTAGTCATAAAACTTTTTTCCTCAACGGGAAAGGGAGAGCAAAATAAATTCTGAGTGCGTGTCAGACGTCCACGTGGATTATCGTCGTACGAAGAAGACGAGGAAGGAGGAAGAAGAAACCTATCCTTTTCTATCTTTCTTTCTTTCTTTCTCTTTCTTTTTCTCTCTGTTTCTCTCTCTCTCTCTCTCTCTCTCTCTCTCTCTCTCTCTCTCTCTTTTATTTATCGTTTACATTAATCATGTTTAACATCGAAGATAAAAAGAATCTTTTTTTTCCCTCGACGATTTGACTATAGTACCTAGAAAAAAGAAAAACTGGAAAATACATATTTCCTCCTTTCATTGATAACGAACTAAAAGATATAAATGTTACAAAACGAAATGGCTCGTGGTTACGTGAAGGACGTATGATCGACAGATATCGGCAGTTGGTGGCGTTATCCAGTCAGCGTTAACTCGTCGTTCCTGTCGTCGTCGAACGACGGCCATCACTCGTATACACGGCATTTGGCTCGTATCGACGTTGCCTGGTGACGATGCAAGATGTCATGGCTCATATCAATGCGGTTAGCCAAATGGCAAGCTTCGCGACATGTCGAGAGCAATGTGCAATCGTTTAACACGACACTTTGCGAGTTTAGTCTTCCGAAAAGAGTTCTCCTGTCTATTGGAACAAACGGATATCCGTATCTTTGGAAGTTACTATTAGATTTCTATTGTTTTCTTTCTCAAGAATTTATATACGAAGCATGGAATGATGAAATCTTTGGTCAATGTTACATCGAATATTTTCCATGTAATACATCTCATGTAATCTGACAACATTTCTCAACGATAATGCTCTATTGAATTTCTTCGAACGAAACCGGTTGAATAACTATATATTCTGGATTATAAAATTGTACGTGTGTTCATAGAAAAATAATCAAATTAATGGATAAATCTAACTCTCGAATAAATCAAAGTAATACAAATTATTTAGGTCAAATTATTTAGTAGAAAAAGTGAACCAATAATTTTGTTACCCAAGATAGCAATACCCGCATATTCATCGAAATACACCGGATATACTGCAGAATGTTTGACGTATACTAAAAAGAGATTTTATTATTGCATGTAGAACGGCGATACATATTTTGAACATTTAATAGAATAAAAGTTGTTTTCAATTTGATATTTCGAAACGCATTTTCACGGAAATTGTCGACTGAAAATTAAAAACAAAAAAAGAAAGAAGAAAGAGTAACAGCATAATAAAAAAAAAATTAAAAGATCTTTCAAATGATATGTCGCCATTTAAAATTGTTATGAGAATTGTCAAGAGTCTTAAGCGTTTAATTCAAAGTGGATGAATATATAATAAAGACTAGTTCCCCACGAAAACAAAATCGTTCTGATGTTTTTCGAAAAAATCAATAGATTTTATAATAATCCTGATGAACTCTTTTCGTCGAGACATTCTGCATATGTACATATATAACATAGCTATTTTTACTTCGTTTCAGTTATGCCCAAAGTACACGTATCAATATTTTTCAATATATCTATCAAAAAAATTGGCTTTAACGAGAACTTTACGTAAATATATTTTAAAATCGTTCATATGTTACGATCTAGAGAAGTAGCATTTTCATTCGACCGAGTTCAATATGCGTGTGCAAGTATACACGCAGAAAAATATAAAGTCAAGAATATAACGGTAAAGAGATATATGATACGTAGTTAGATAGGTAGGTAGGTAGGTAGATAGATAGGTAGGTAGGTAGGTAGGTAGGTAGCTAGGTACGTAGTTACACCGACTTTTCGTCGTTTTCATGCTTCTCCCATATTTCCACAGAAAGGTCGATTTTCGAGTAGCCCGAAGAGAAGAGAAGCTGTATCATCCGAGCTATTATCCGCAGCCTAGAAGGTAGATGCTACGAAATCCTGTGAGCGCACTGCACTCGAGTCAGATATCGCCATGAATCACTTGAACCGCGGGCGTGTGGGACATCGGATTTCATTTATAAAGCGAATAAATCTTTAAGGCGAGAAACCACGCGAGTCAGCAATGGCGTCGATGTTGGCGGTGTTAGTAGGAATAGAACGGAAGTAACCTCCCGATCATGTCGGAAAACGAAAAGCGGTGGCATGGCGATCCAGCGAACCGAACGAGTATAACAGTGGTGGGGACAACGGACGATATCGTGCGAGCAAATTGTCTGAGATCTTGCGGCGGGCAGTCTTCCAAGAAATGACGAATTACCACGCTCTTTATATTCATCCTCGATACCATGTTTCTGCGGTTAAATTGTCCTACGCGAACAAGAGATTTAACGCTCCCCTGTTTCACTATTTTGACGTATCCCGTTCTGGAAAATTTTTATTTTCGTGTGAAAACTATACTTGTCTTTAATTCTCCATTTGCAATTTATTTCTTTTTTGATCTTCGTTTTTTTCTTTTATATTTTCTTTTCTTTTCGAGAAAATAACATTTGTTTAAAGTCGCTGAGAATTATCTTGAGTTGTCATATTTTTTTCTATCTTTCTTTATATGCTCTTCATTGTCAAAATCGGGACAAATTTGTAATTCTGAAAATTTATGACGTAAATCATTACTAACGTATTGATTAAGGGTGAATCTCTTTGAAGGAAATACGTCGGAAAAATATTTTGAAATAATTTTAACATTCGGTTGAACGGAATCACGTATAAAAAAGCAGCTGTGATGGCTAAAAATGTCTTTAAAAAATATTGACTCTTTGGAGAAACCATTACTTTGCACTAAGTTGGTAATGGATTGAAACAGCGTGGAAAAGCTACACTGACTCGTTTAAAAGCATACTGAAGATTGTAAAATGTTGTTATAGAATATTTCTTTACAACATTTCACTACTAGACAAAGTCCCGAGTAAAAATAACGATGTAAGTATCTAATGGCAACACAAAGGAAAGAATATTTCCTCTTAGAAAATTAGCTCTTCTATAATGTTTTTTTCTATTGTTTTATTTCTTTTCTCGAAAGCTATTCAATTAATTTTCTTGAGAATGTTTGTGGATGTCAACGAGTAGTATTTAAAAAAGATAGACGAGAAAGATGAGAAAAAAGAAAAATGACAAAAAATTTAAATTCTCGAAAGTTTTAAATGAATTTTATTTCAAACTTTCTAAAAATTCCTAATTAAAGAATATTAATTTTCATGCTGCAAATATTAATTAGCGAGAAAAAGAAACGTAAAAGTTTTCCCATATGAATAAGAGATGCAGCAAATATGCATCTATGTACGTATATGTATACAACAAATTAGTCATTAACTTATTAAAAGTATTTCTGCAGTAAACTAGTTTTTTATTATTCACTTAGATGTATCCTTCCTTCGATACATATAAAAATTCTCGATAAACAAATAGAGAGGATATGAATTACATAATATTATAGTTTACAAAAAATTAAATAAAAAGATTACTCATAACAAATTCACCATAAAAAAAAAGCAGTAGATAATTAACATCATCGTCTCTTCTCATTGGCAAACAAATTAAAAAAAAAAAAAAAGAGAAAAATCGAAATTTTGTAATTCGGAATAGCAATTAAATTGTTTATAACAATTAAATTGTTTATAACAAATAAATTGTTAAATGTATATGCGTTTATACTCACGAGAGTAACATATAATATTACGATTTATATGTAATATTAGTTAATAACAAAAAAATTTTTTTTCTAAAAATTGTTTATAACAAATTGTTAAATGTATATATGTTTATATGTACGACAATAATGTAATATTACGATTTATGTGTAATATTAAATAAAAAAAATTTTTGTTTACAAAAATTGTTTATAACAAATTATTAAACAATTGTTATAAAAAAAAATAGGGAAAAAATTGCCCTTTAAAACGGTTTTTGTTTCAAGTCTCTACGACTTTTAGTTCCGGAGATATTTCCATTTAAGTATGATGACAGATTGACTTATATAATTTCTTTCATAAAATGGTTGACCTAGTAACCTATATAAATTCTTGGAATTTACGCAAGAAAACGTAAAGTTTTTTTTTCTTACTACGGTGCGTACTCGCATCATCTGATTATCGTAATTATGAATGAAAATCTTTAAAACTTTATATCTCCGGAACGAAAAGTCGTAGAGACTTGAAACAAACACCATTTTAAAGGGGAAAATGTCCTCTTTTCACCTATATTCTCTAATAACATCGTTATAATAAAAGTGATTTTCTAAATATTTCAAAACACATATTTAATAAGTATATAAGTACATAAACCCATTCCAAACATATTTAAAGAAAGAGTCGAGAAAGAATTATATTTTTAACGTCTTTACTATATATTTATCCATCTTGTTTTTTTTTGTTTTTTCACAAATATTATATACAATCTTCGATTTCAATACGACACGAACTTCATAGCACTGTAAAATTATGACAAAAATTATTACTTCATAATTTATATAAAAATATAATTTATAACTAATATATAACACGTTTAAGTACCTTAACAATATTTTACAATAACAGTTCTCATAATTTATCACGTGTATATTTGTCGTCCTTGTATCGTCTCTCCGAAATTATCCTGTTTTTTTCTTTTTATGATTAATTTATATCTGCATGATTCTCCGACCGTTGGAACCTGATCCATATGTTTATTTGTAACAGAGGCTACGCTCAAAGCAATAATAGGATTCATTCGCACGTATACTGAGCAGTTTCCCTCCCGTTCAGTAATGATATAATTAGCTCACATTGTTCGAAACGCGATCGTATATTTTACCCCCACCTCGGTCTATCTACGTAGTCGCATTTCCGTAGGATGGACGGACCTCGTTAGGTTCACTTTATACTTAAACCCAGCATATAATTCGTTCTACGTTCGATCGACGTTTCGATTAACGACTAAATGAAAAAAAGAGAAAAATAGAGAAAATATATATATATATATATATATATATATATATATATACAAATAAATTTATTTTCCAAAGATCGTTAAACGAGATTAATCTGCATGCGAGTACGTTGCTACTATTCGCAACTAACGTTCAATTCGTATGTGTCTATACCCAGTTTCCAATCCCCTCTCACTCTTACCTAGTCTCGCACATAGTATTTATTCCAAAGCGGTTTTATTTATACGTATACACATCGACGCGTCATTTGATACACGACCCTCGTACATCGACGTTCGAAAGCTTAATCGGTTAACCAGTTGCGTTCGTATAGAAGCATTAACTCGTCGCGCACCTAATTAGCAAACAATGAACGAATGTAAATTAATTCGCTGATTCATGACTAATTAATGCATCATTCTATATACGCTTGAACGTGCTAAAGCAATAGACATTACCGTGCTTCGGAGTCGTTTGGGGAAAAAAGAAACAAAAAGCATCAATTTATCGTTCCAGATAAACGTTCCTCTTTGAAAATCGTACAAAACGATCGAAGATGTGTCTGTTGAAAGAAGAAGAAAAAAAGGGAGAAGAGAAAGAGAAAAAAGAAGGAAAAGAGAGAAAAAAATAAGTACGTATCGAAAAGACGAATCTCAGAGTAATTTCGGTCGATCCAATCGGAAATAGCTACTTCAGCAAAGCAAAGAAAACTTTTGATAAAACGAGAGCGTATTTATATACGTATAAGCGTTTCATTTTTCTTTTTTCTTCTCAATTTTCTTTTTTTTTTCTTTCTTTCTTTCTTTCTTTCCTTCTCTCTCCTTATATCACGAATTTGCAATATACTTTTCTTCTCCGACCTCCGACATTCCGCTGCATCTTCCTTTTCTTATCTCGATAACCCATCGGGCCAACAGTTAGAGCACTAGGTGCACGCAATCGTCGACGGTACAGGCCGCTTTTTTATCCCTTTCAAACGACTCTTCTTTTCCATCTATTTCTCTTCTTCCTTCTTAGCTCTCGTCTCGTTCAAAGCACGACAATTTTCAATTTTCGCGGATGTATTTATCCTCTTAACTTGCTCGCTGAAAGAGCAGAGAGGACAAAGTTACCGCGTCGAATCGTCGAACCGAGAAGACCGAGACCACCAAAGCTCCCTCTCTCTTTCTTTCTCTCTCTCGCGCTCTTTCGCTTTCTCTCTCTCTCTCTCTCTCTCTCTCTCTCTCTCTCTCTATCTCTTTTCTCACCACCCTTTCTCACACTTCCAGTAGCTAAGCGTGCATTACAGTTCTATTCGATGCTTTCGTAGAAAGTGGAAGGTTAAAGGAACGGAACTACGCGATAATGGTTTTTACGGCTATTAACGTTAAATCAACGAAGAAAACCTTGAGTTGGCCTTCCGTCGACGAGGTCAAGAACGTTGAGGCCAAATGTGTTCGAGTTTTTCCTCGAGAGCCTGTCATTTTTCACCTTCGATCGAGCTCGAATTAATTGATTAAATTTGACGTAGAACCGAAAAGAAAGTGAAGAAGTTTCTCTCTCTCTCTCTCTCTCTCTCTCTTCTCGGAGAAGAGAGATAAAAATGAATTTGCAATTACCTTATAATAGAGTCGTACTCAAGGTCGTCCCATTTAAAAAAAACTATTTAAGTTTTAAACATTTTAGATAGTCATCAAAATGAAAAACTTGTATAAAAGAAAACATCGTTATCTGTGTTATCGTTTCATCGTTGTTAGAACAGCCGTTGTCTCGTACCATTACGATGTTACGTTCCTTCATTCCTTCGAATCGATGCCACCGAGCACGTTGTTCTTTTCGACGTCGTTGCTTCTATCTTTTCGAAGAATTCGCCTTACCTGGCAAAATCCAGTGGAATTGAATTACAGGTAACGACGATCCAAGAACTAATGGACTTCTCGGGGCAAAGATAAGTTGGCTGGAGGTGGTCGTCCTTTTAGAAGAAAAGAAAGAGGAAACTAGAGAGTAGAGAGGATGCCAGGCGCCAATGTCATCGACCGTTAACTACGCGCATCGATCGTGTTCCTTCTTTTCTAGAGCAATGCTTATTTCGTTACATTTCCTAGCAGGAAGACGAACTGGACTGAAAGACGTCGTGAGCTCTGTTGAAAGTCGAGGAATATGGAAAGGAGCAACTTTATTTCTTCTTTTTTCTTTTTCTTTTTCTTTCTCTTTCTTCTTTTTCCTTTTTTTTCTCCCTCTCTCTTTCTCTCTCTCTCTCTCTCTCTCTCTCTCTCTCTGTCTCTCTCTCTCTCTTACCGTCTTTCCCTCTTTTGTGAATCTTCTCAATCGAAAGTCCTCCCTCGGTGAAAGTCCTTTCCGCTTCATCGCCGGCTATAAGGTCCTTTTTCAGGATTTCCGTTCTCTTTGCTTAGCTCCAACGTCACGTATCGTTTGCAAACCGTCGACCGAAGAAGGATTCATATCAGGACCCAGACACGACCCTTAAAATCCAAGTGTATACAAAGCTTTGAGCGGACGTTCAAGATCGACCTTGCATCCTCCCCTCCTTTCGAAATTCGATGAACGAGCCACATTCGATAAACGCGCGTATGGATAAACGTAAAGAGAAGCAGATAAATAATGTAAAGAACTTTCTAAGCTAAACAAAATTCTTTTAAGAGAGGACGAAACAACGTTAAACGAATAATAATCGTGCAATAAAGTCATCTTCGAATTTTCTCTTTTCTTTCTTCTTTAAAAAATCCTACGAGTTGCGCGTAACTACTTACTTACTTTTATCTACGTCATCGCTGTAGTCCAGCGTTCGTGGCATAACACGATAATGATAGCCGGAACTTCTACCCTATCATGAAATTAGATCGGGTCATATCAGATTCTAACTTTGTTTCCCCCACGACAGTAAGCTTTCGAAGCACCTAACCCCTTCTCTTCTCTCCAAACCCACTACACCACAACTCGCAGCCACACGCTCGTCGAGTTTACGCGCCATATACCTATGATATCTTCTCTTCCTCTCTCACACACTCAACATAGACACAACACACAAATACACCTATAAACGCACACATACACATACGCACACGGATACAAACACACTTTCTGTTTTCACTACGAAGCACGCCACGTACTGGAATTAGCTTAATAGTTTCTGACTGGCGTGCCATTACCAAGATCTAATTGTTTTGCAAGACTACGCTCGTAGGAATTCGTGCTACTCGTTCGATCGTCTCTCTCTCTCTCTCTCTCTCTCTCTCTCTCTCTCTCTCTCTCTTTGTTTCTCCTTGTCTCTCACCTCGTCTGTCTCTCTCTCTCTCTCTCTCTTTTTTGATCTCCTCATAAAGAGTGAAGCAATATGCAGGACACGAACCGATCATCAAGACTTTACGAGTAGATACTATGATCTTTCTCTCACACACGTCTTTTAGCTTTTCGTGTATAGTCTTTATAGTTTCCATGCGTTCCAATCTATCTCGAAACTCGTATAAATATGTTTGTTATATCGCATCCTTTCTCTCTCTCTTTCTATCTCTCTATCTATCTATCTATCTATCTCTATGTCTCCCTCTCTTTCTTTATCTCTATCTCTATCCCTATCTCTCTCTTTCTCTTTCTCTACATCTGCACCGTCACTATTCAAGTTTAAATCCAATTTTAAGTAACTATTTGTTTTACTTTGAAAAGCAAGAGAGATTATCAATCTAGTTTATTGCTTAAGTCCACTCGAAATACGACAAGGACGAGTCTCGGACCCGTAACACGATCGATGAGATAATAATTCTTTCTCTGTAACAACCACAACGGAAAGAGGGAAAAATCTCGGATGAGTTCAACTGGAATCAGTTGAGAAAAGAGAAGAAAAAAGAAGAAGAAGAAGAAATCACGATCGCTAAGATCGAAGAAAAACGGAACGACGACGAAGACGACAACGACGACGACGACGACGACGACGACGACGACGACGACGACGACGACGACGACGTACAACGACGACGATGTACTCTCGATGGAAACGTTTCGTTGAAAAATATTGGCAAGCGAAAGGAAAAGCTCTCACAATACGGATGATGTCTGAGCGAACTGGCAAAGCGGTATCGATGATACGCGATATGCCATTCGATAACCGCAAGAGTAGGTGTTCTCATACGTGACGGGGCATAAAAAATGTCACATCGCGAAGTGGGCTCTTGCGTGCGCGTCTCTCCAAACATATGGAACTCCAGATACATCAAGATAGAAAGAGAAGAAATAAAAGAGAGAGTAAAAGGGAGAGAAAGAAAGAGAGAGAGACAGAGAGAGAGAGAGAGAGAGAGAGAGAGAGAAACGTGAAGTGAAAGAACGATGAAAAGGCACGGAGGAGACTCCGGTTGCTGCCGTTGCCGCAGCAACATCCGAGAAAGCTTTTCGAAGGAGCTCTTTTGAATGGGGCATTAAAAATCAGTAGACCGCAAATAGGGTGGTACACGCTTGGAAGGGAGCGTATTCCGCACGCGGAAGGTAATCGACGCTGAATTCATCGGCTGCTATCGATGAAAACGCTTTTTCTTTTTATCTCTCACACATGCATATATATACATATACATATACCTGTCCACATATCATACTGTGTATATATATATATTTATCTCTCTTTCTCTCTCTCTCTCTCTCTCTCTCTCCCTCTCTCTTTTTTTTTCTCTCCAACTCCGTTGGCCTATCGTTCGTTCGATTTTTACATTGAGCGAATCGGCCGTTTAGAGAATACCATGCAAGAAAACTCTTTGGTATGTTGCAAGTGTGTAACTAACTCGTTGCATTCTCGAACGAGTTGTATTCCCCGTCGAAACGCTAGAAACTCAGCGAGGCGAACACTTTCCCTATACACACGTTGTACATATACGAGTAGTATGAGAAGCGATGGCACGATGCGGATGAAAAGGGTAACCAAGGAGAGGAGCTTTCGTCTCATGCAAGCTACGACTCCCGAGTCCGAGTTTTCACTTCGTCGAAATCGAGAATCATCGAGTCGTGCTGTTTACGCAAGAACAGTTATAACGTTGATACGCCGAATGCTGGAGAAGTGGTAACGTTATTAAATATCGTTAACAAAAGAACGTTAGATTTCAATGCTTGGATCTTTTACATTGAATCGTCACGCAAAGTTTTTCAAAAGAAAAATCTTTTTAGTATTTGCCCTACCAAAGGGAAAGAGTTTTGAAACAGTTTTGAATTATTATGAAATATGAGAAAAGAAAATAGTTAAAAGGGTTAACCCACTGTCAATACGCTTTATTTTCGAACGAATGTAACGTTTAATTTTGATGTACTTTTGAAACGTTTAATTTTATTGCACAACCTTTTTGGATATGTTTTAAAAAATCGTTGCAAATGAATTTCACGAGTTGTTCTGTTTTTATTGAATGTATTATTTAAATATATATATATCTATTTGTCAAACAGCAATTAAAACAGTGAAACAGAAATATTTTTGTTGATATGTATATATATATATACACACACACACACACAGGCGCGCGCACATTGATGTTATTATAATCAAAAAAATAATTATACATCTATATTTAAAATCATGTATTAAGTATTATCATTACATATAAGAAACATATGCGTTGCAAAATTATTTTCTATTTTACACGCTTTAGTAGCTTTTAATTTATTGTAATTAAAGACGAATTAAAAAGAAATAAAATGTAAAACGAATTGGCACAAAATACTTTTCCAATATATAATTCCCATATATAAATATGCTAATCGAATACTTTAAATTTGGTACGAAGAAATGGTTCAAAAAATTACAAAAAAAAAAAAAAAAGAAAATGTATCGTTCTCGCGAGAGATACTTTCTGGCGGAAAAACAGCATACGTTTTAATTCGACTGTTATATCGATGAAAAAGATCGTTCTATTTTCATATAAAAGAGATCGCCATGACAACGATGACAAAACTCAACGCGGTTATCGTCAATATTACGCTTCGGAATAAAATTGATTTGAAACGCGTCTACTCTTCCTTTCCGCACGAAGACGTGCGGAACGATCGTTCTTTCCATACCATTAAATAACGTCGTTCTCACGAGGTCGGTACTTTTCGAAACGATCGAAACGAGAACGACGCATCGAAGGCATCGTTGAAATCGACGGTAAAACGTCACCCTTGTGGAATCGCTAATTTTGTGATTTCGACGAATTTCCATTGGGTCTGCGAAACTAAATGACGCCAAGGTAGCGTCGTTCAGAATAATGTAATTTAATCGACGCGGAACCGTACAAACGTGTAACCTCTAACGTTCTCACGGCATTTGGAATTTATTTCATTCCGGACACGCCAAAGGCCAGTTTCGAATCTAGTAACCTTCCGAAATGATGTTACTTCTCGTCTCTCGCTCTTTCGTGATTAAATATGATTAACAGTTGCAAGCAATTTAACGTGTTTTAGGTAATTAACCTTCCTAGCTATCTCTCTCTCTCTCTCTCTCTCTCTCTCTCTTTCTCATATGAGATAGTAATATATATCTCCGCGTTGAATAGTTAAACAGAGTCTCCATTAGCAGAACTAGTTTTATTTATTTATTTCCTTAATTCGTTAATAAACTTTTGATTGAGCCGAATAACTACGTTCATTAGAGATTAATACCGTTTCTTATACGATAGTTATTGTTATTCAAGATATATCATCGAGAGAACAATTTCATTGGGGTACGAGTATCTACGTTAAATTAATTAACAGGGCCGACGAACGAAATATTCGTTTCTATCGTAATATAACATATAAGTTAATAAACGAATCGTTGCAATTTCAAGGAACAATATAATCGAGTTCGTTTGAATTTCCAACCCATATTGCGATCACGAGTATATTGGGTCGTCTGTAAAATCAAGCGTTTTTATTAATCTCGCATGACGGATTAAGAGGGATGATCGTGCGGCTCGTATAATTACCCAGCGCGAGATAATGACACTTTGATATTAATATTCTGTTAATAACCGGCTATAGAGAGACGAAGCTTGGCTTGATCTATGTGCTAAAGGTTTTGTAACGTTACACTGTACGTCGGTAATGTAGATGGTACGTGTGTGTATGTAAGTAAATAAATTGCTATAGAGACGTCACGTTTCACGCAAGTCGTAGCATATTGCACGTTTTAATGATAGCATCGATTAGTTACACCGATTTGTTGATAAACATATATTATTATATTGTAATCCATAGTACAATAACATTGAATCGTGACAAAGAAGACGAACTAACTGTTACGTACGAGAATTCCAACTCAATTATAACGAATCTCTCTATTCGCATGATTTAACGTGGGCTATTGATTGTGAGGAACATCGTTGTTGAAAAATAAAAGAAAAAGAGAGAGAGAGAGAGAGAGAGAGAGATATCGACGAGGAACGTCGAGTTTTACCCGCTTCTTCCATCCTCGATAAAATCAACGAAGTCGTCTAAAGCGAAGTTTTCCAAGCTTTCCGAAAGTTCATCGTTATCACCGTTCAGAAAGAGTTTCAAGAAACCCGAGGAGAAACGTTCGATCTCTTCTAATTATTTGACGATAGATTTAAAAAATCGTCGACGAAGCGTGAAGCATGCTCTTTTTAATCGACGATCGAATCGTATTTGTTTTCGAAGCTCTTTGTGGTCGAGGACAATAGAGAATAGAAACGGGTCAAACGAAAACTCCTGCAGACGTACTAATCGTAAGAGGATAAAGTGCAAAGCTTACTACCTACGAAATTGGTCTCACCCTTGGCATTTACCACGTACTCGTGACTTTTACCTTTGTACGAGAACGTTTATACCAAATGCAAATGTATATTTTCACTTTGCCGGCGTGTAAAGGTGCTGAAGAAGAACTTTACCAGTAGCCCCTTTAAATTTAACTTTTTCTCCGTAGACAATGCCCCGCTAAAAAGCTAGCAAATGTACGTTCTTTCCTCTGTCCACTCGTACGTCAGACACGAGCTTTATATCTTCATCCGTTTGAGTCTAATGTTTATATAGTTCCCGACTCGACCGTACTCGGATAAACACTGAACCCACTACCCTGTCTCCCTCGAAAAGACAAATTAGTGAGAAAGTAGAATCGTATTTTGCCACCTCGTTTTCCTCCTCTTAACAAAGTATCCATTTTGTTTTTTGTTCGAAAAGAAGAGAAAAAGAGGAAAAAGAAAAAGAAAAGAAAAAAACTCTCCAAGATTTTGCCTGCTGTTGTTTTCGTACTAAAATTCCTGACACCTGACTCTCTCGACAATACCAACGTAATATTTATGAATAAATCAGCAAGAAAAGTCAAACGTTATCGCGATCGTAAAGAATACAACTGAGAAACGTCTATCCGTCGACGTTACGAAATATGTAAGTTTTGTCGAGTTTAAAAGTTCGACGGCGTAGAACGGCAAACGGAGCATCGTGCCACGGTGAAAAGCAAATGCAGTGGATTTCACTTCGACGAGGTGACTTTGTGTTACGCGTATTGAAAGTTCGAGTACTTCCAAAGCCTCTCTGCCTATATTTTCCTTCATCGATCTTTCACTCCTCTTATCGTTGTTATGTTCTAACCCTCCTATCCTCTTTCGTTCTGATCGTTACACATTGAAGGATTTGAAAAAAAGATTAATTCGATCTATTTTTCCCTCGAGATTCTCATCGAGATACGGGCAAAAAGAGTAATCAATTTGGTGAAATCATCTATCATCGATCGAAATCATCGTCGATGTTGTTATGAACAAAAAAGTTATTTTCTAAAGCAACGATACAAAGATAGATACATATATGGATATATAAATATATATATATAGATAGATAAACAGAGAGAGAGAGAGAGAGAGAGAGAGAGAGAGAGAAAATAAGAAAAAAAGAGAGTTGAAAAAACGATGAGTGAAACATGTATCCAGTATTACGTCAACGAGAGAAAAGCAAAGCATTGATATCGTCAAGAAAGATAGCACGAATGCTTTTTGCCGCCTAATGGAGAAATAGCCCGCACGAATAAATCATGAATGTACTTTCTATACATGGCACGGATTAAAATCTAACAGTAATTAAATCCTTTCCTCGGGATCGGAAGCAACACGATGAATGGTAAGAGCCTTGAATATATTGATAACGCTTGGGAAAGGCAAACGAGTTGAGCGTAAAAGCACCACGATGCATAGTCCTTTTAACCAACGAAGGAACGATAGTACGTGATTCACATTAATAAACAATTTATGCGTAAGATCCTTCAAGTTTCTCATTTTTCAATCTTATAAATTCTAGTAAATGAATGCTCTTCGATGTAAATGGAAACGAACGAATATTAATTTTAATTTCTTTCTTTTAGTTCTTTTTTTTCTCTTGATTTTTTGTTTCTTTTTTTAACACCTGTTAACAACTACGAATGTCGAGGATATACACCCGTTGTATATCGCGAGATTGCAATTGGAATTTCTTATCACGACTTATTGAGAAGGAACACGTTAAAGATAGTCGAGGAACAAAGACGCATACCTGAAGGCATTAATAGCGACCAGCGCGCACGCGGTATTTCACCGCTTCGAAGACAGCGACTATACTGACCTACCATGTGGTGAGAATGATTTGAAAGAAAAAAAGAAGAAAAAGAGGAAAAAAAAGAAGAGAAAAAGAGAAAGAGAGAAAAAATATCTTTCTCTCGGCCGAATAGCACACGACAAATATCAAATCGATACAGTGTCCGCGTTGCGCGCGCATCCAATAGTCACGCACACATTGAATGAGAGAACGAATGAGAAAGAGAGAGAGAGAGAAAGTAATATGGCAAAAAGGAGAATAGAGAGAAAAGGGAAGAAAAGTGCACCTGCACTTAGTTTATCAGTAAATAATATGGTGTACTTTAGACGTAAAGAAAATGATTTGCTTTGAAGAACTCTTATGACAAACGTTCAATAAAGAGATAGATTCTCCTTTGCGAGAACATCGTTTATATATATTTATATATATTATTTTATATATATATATATATGTATGTATGCATGTATGTATGCACATACGGTTGGTTAAACGTGCCTTGGCTCTTCGTACATCCCTGTCATTCCTGTTATTTCTCCTATTACCTCCATGCTTTTCGCTTTACTCGCCAAATTTCTCGACGCCTCGTTTAACCTTTAAAAGACATTCCTTCCTGAAGTGAGAGAGAGAGAGAGAGAGAGAGAGAGAGAGAGGAAGAGATAAAGAAAAAGAAAGAAAAAGAGAGAAATGAGGAAATGTCGAGCACGTAATGTCATTTTTGTGAATACTCGAGTCGACTATTCGAAAACAAACGATACGAGCTATTCTCAAAGTGAATGCATTTAATCAACGATCAACGAGAACTTTTTCATTGTGACGAATTCCATCCATACGCGCAAAAGATAATTAAAGAAGAGACAGACAAAACGATAGTACGATAGTTGAAAACGCGAAAAAGTATCTTCGTATCGCTGGCCGTTGTCAGAAACAAAAGCATCCTGCTCCGATCGTAATAACGATCGGTGATCGCGCGCACGCTCGTGTCACAAAGCAATGACGAGGGATGCTGTCATCGGCACGTCCGTCGAATGTTCGACCGCGCGAGAAAAGCCGAGCCAGCCTTTAGGCCGAGTCCTTTTTGAGATGCAAATGTTCATCCCCACGCATAGTATCCAACATATACGTGTACGCGACGAACGAATATTCCGAAAATACTGAAAAACGGTTTCGATTGTCGCTTTTTCATCATTTTTCTTTTTTGCGTTGACATATACATATATACAGACATACATACATATATACATATATATATGTATGTATATATATATATATATATATATATATATATAATTTAATTTGAACAAAAACATCTGTTTATAGTCTATTAAATATATTGATGCAAATTTTTCTTTAAAATATCCGCAAAATAACTTTTTACTATTTATTGAAATATATTTATTATTTGCTGATTTGATATTTTTTATTTATTGATTTTTAAGAAATTTATTTACTATTTATCGAAAAATGATCGTACGTAATAAAAGTGACGAACGAAACTTTTGGAAAAACATTTTTGGATACATATTCACATATGAGCAGATAAAATTATGATTAAAGGCAGAAAAAATCAAATCAAAATTCAATAAGATGGCATATATTAATAATAAAGATATGTAATTATAGTACAAAGAGTTAATAAATAATAGAAAAAGTACAATAATTTTTTAATAGTTTCAATAATAACAAGTGAAGAAATTAATTATTTACATTTACAACATGTAACAAACATTTTATTTATTTTTATTATTATTATTAATACAACAACGGAACGTATCATTAATAACGCATAATAAATTACGCGTAAGCAAGTGTTACAATT
Source organism: Vespula pensylvanica (assembly GCF_014466175.1). Lineage (NCBI taxonomy): Eukaryota > Metazoa > Arthropoda > Insecta > Hymenoptera > Vespidae > Vespula > Vespula pensylvanica. Next base: position 982,763 of record NC_057699.1, on the reverse strand, counting down.
TTAAAGATTATTCTGAATCTCAGAAATGAGGACTAAATAAAAGTAATATTTATATATAAATAAAAATAATAACGATAAACATCTACAATTGAAATATAATATAATTACGTTAAAACAAAAAGAAGAACATAGAGAGAAAAAAGAATTACTTCCTTTGTCTTCTTTTTATTTTCTTTCTTTTCCCTTTTTTCTTTTTTTTTTTAACCCGAGATTCTAACATTTTTCGTCGAATTCCAATTTTGCGACAAACGGGAGAAAGGCCGAGTGGAGAGGTAAAAAAGCAGGTAAAGGACAGTCAGAAACTTTTCCAATTAAAGTACTCCCTATCAAAAGGACGATCGGTAGTGCGCGCGAGGCCGATGTCCTCGGTCTCATTAACGCTTTTCGAAAGTGGATACAGTACGGGCGATACCGAGAGGGAGAAAGTGCCCTGCCATCGGTGAACCGGCTAGCGATACTACAGAAAAAAGGAAAAAAAAAAGAAAAAAAAAAGAAAAGAAAAGAAAGAAGAAGAAGAGAAAGAGGAGAAAGGGAGGAGAAGGTTATAAAGGGAGGAGAAGCTTGTAGGGAAGAGAAAGATAGAAAAAGCCGTATCGAGAGCTATTTTTCTTGGCTCTCGCCCGTAAAGTCTCAAGCTCGAATGACAACATGCTTCTGGAGATAGTAAACTTTCGGCTTTCCGTTAGTATATGTGCACATGCGTAGTAGGTATATATATATATATATATATATATATATATATGTATGTATGTATGTATGAAAAAGAGAGAAAGAGAGATAGAGGAGGAGAGAGAGAGAGAGAGAAAGGGAGAAGGCTCGTGTAATCGTGAAATAGGAAACGATTTCTGGGACGGTGAATTTGGATTCGTTGTAAGGGAAACGATTTTATCCGAAATCGAGCGAATGTCGAACTATGGCCAATTGAAAATCGATATTTCATTCTGCTCGGCTTGCCAACGTGGAAAAGAGAGGAAAGAGAAAGGGAGGAAAAAATAGAGAAAAAAATGAGAGAGAGAGAGAGAGGGAGAGAAAGAGAGAGAGAGAGAGAGAGAGAGTGAGAAGAGTAGACGGAGATATAGAGTTGGACGGATTCCGCTCGTGCGTGTACAGAACGGAGCACGGCTGATGTGAGTGCAAGAATTCTGACGCGGCAAATAGTTTTACCGTTTGTCAAGGATTAACCTGGATTCGGACACGGCTCGCGATTTCACTCTCTCACGAATCGTATACCACGCTGAGGACGAAGGTGAGAATTGATACGATAAATTCTGACCGATTGTATGGCATTGCTATGTAAACTTGCTATGAACGTAAACCGAACTATGAAACAAGCATCTTTAGAACTCCTTCGTCACTACGTATATAGCTAAAACTATATAATATATATGGTGTGTGTGTGTGGGTATGTAGATCTATACAAAATGTAGATACGTATATAGATAATCGGTATATCTGATAACTCGGTTATATCGATAGTAATATACATAATCCATCATTTAGTAATTAGGATAGATATAGGATATTATATCCAAAAAAATTTTAATATATATATATGTGTGTGTGTGTGTGTGTGTGTGTGTGTGTGTGTGGTGTGTGTGTGTGTGTGGTGTGTATTAATTGTAACTTAATATATGTAAGTCTATATAAAATATGAACACGTATATAGATAATCGGTATATAAGATAACTGGATTATATGGATAGTAAAATAGATTATCGATCATTCGGTAATTAGAATAGATACAAGATATTATATTTAAAAATATATATATGTATATAAGCGTTTATTTTTAATATATATATGTATATAAGCGTTTAATATAGAAAAAGAAAAATAGTAATACTTTTTAATGCTTTTTATTAACTACAATTATTATACTATCACTAAAAAAGAAAAAGGAAATAAGTTTTTTAAATTTAAAATGATTATAATAAAAAAATAAATAACTATATGCATATGTATATATATATATATATATATATATATATATATATACGTGTGCATGTGTGTGTTTAGATAATGAGAAAAATGTAATTAAATTTACATATACTGATACATATATTGTCTAGATATATTACATATATTGATTTAAATTTCTGAATTGAATTATCTGACTATGGTTTTAGAATAACAATAAACGCTTGTTATAAACAAAAGCTATATTAATAAAATTATAATAATAACACTGTTTATCAAACAGATTCTAAGTATTTAAAGTTTTGTTACCGCTTGTCTATCGTTATCAATACGAAACACTTCGTACTAATTGGCAAAAGTGCTTCGGGGTAATTAGATCATTCCACAAATTAATTATCTCTTTGAAAGTGTAAACGTAAACGTTTCGTATACTATACGGCTTTCGAAAATCAAAAGAGAGAACGCGATTATCGATTATTTTGTTAGTTGTTTAATTTTTTATCAAACTTAAACGAATCGTTATAAATCGAACTCAAGAGAAAAAAACGTTCGTACCTTTTCTCTATTTCTATGATAAAAAGAAAAAATAAATAAATAAACAAAGAAACGTTATACCACACATTGTAGTTACTAACAGAAATCAAAGCTTGAGACTCTATTGAGGGAGAAAAAAAAATATTGTGAGGAAACGCAATTATATTTACTCGTAGGGAGGGAAAACGTCTTTGTGACGACGACAGTAAAAGGATTGAGCAAAAAGGCTGTCCAATAAACGCGTGGAAAAAGCTTTCGTTAAATGCATTCATTTCAGCTTAGAATTCTACTCTAATTGTAGCCACGCGAGCGGCTTTTCGCTTTTCGACGGGCGTGTATGAAAATATATTTTTGTGATCTCCCTCTGTTTTCATTTGTCGTGAAAGTAGAAGCAGCAGCTGGCACCGTTACTGTACCATCGTGACTGTAGCACCTTGCTTGTCCGCGAAATGTCGACGTTTGCGTTAAAGTTAAACGCAGTAACAAACGAGCTAGCAGACTCGTATAAACGAGTCGTTCTTACAGCTGCAGGATATATATTATTTTTGTACAAGATTTAATTAATAATTACATTTTTCAATGGAAAAATCATTTCAATTGTTTCTTCTATCTAATGATTCTGTTCAACGTGATAGCAATATTTATCTCAATTGTTTTCAATACTATCAAATAATAAAATAATATCGACTTTTCGTTCTATAGAAAACAAAAAAGAATTTAATTAACTTTAATTCATTTTCTTTAATTCACCTTATACATTCAAAAAGTATTTAAATACATTTTCGTGATTATTTCATACTTTACAAAATAATTAGATTTAAAATTTGATGAACATCGACTAATCGTTAAACCTTTTAACACCTTAACTGCTATGGTGGTTAAGGTAACAATCCATGCCATCGACGCTACTTAAGTTATAAATTAATTACTAGACATAAATTACTACCGAATAAAATATTTTTAATAATGCGATTAACTTATTTATTATAACAATATAAAATATATATAATGTACTGTTCAATGATTAATACTTGTTATTAATCTATATATACATATATATATATTACACACGCACACATAATTTCCATTTCTATTATAAAGCAAATAATGAAATGGAGAATAAACAGAATTTAATAGTGCACCCCAGGGTAAAACATACAAAATTCATTCAGCAGTCAACGTGTTAATCGAATAATATTAAACAAAGGGGAACGACGGAACGATGATATTTGAGAATCACTTTATAAATTTTATATATGTTTAAAGAGAATCCCCGTGGAGCAAGTGGCGAAATAGATACGAGAAAGTACGGGTCTGTAGAATGGTTCTTTCAACAAAAATCGCAGAGTTTCTAGCAACGAATACGGCGCAGGTTAGCTGCTCGGCCTCGTACGTGCTTGGGACGTCTTATGAGGAAGTTTGAACGGCTCGATTACGGCGCATCCGAAGGGCCAGGAAAACGGTGGTCGCCTTTAAATTGCCCTCGACGGAACGGCAAATCGTCGACGATATCACCGTCAAGGAGACAAATGAGCCGTTCATTTCGATGCTTCGTTTTTCTTTCACAAAATAAAAAATACAACAAATAGTGATAATGGTTACAATGTGGTCTGCATTTTTCTTACAAAAGAATTCCTTGCTGACGCAAAATTTTTATACGAAATTCGTAACAAGAACAAAATTAAAGAAACTTTTCCATTCGATTATACGGAGAAAAAATAGGATCAAATGAAAATGAAATTCTTAAAATAAACTTCTTAAAGCAAATAAAACATCGAATATTATTTTAGTCGATAATTATTGAAGATAATCTAATGACAGACATCATCGTCTTAATATAGAAATAACATGATCTATTATCTGTAACTCAATTCTTTTTCCTTATAAAAATAAAATTATATAATGTGAAATTTATAATATCAATTATATTTGAATTATGAATTAACGATTAATTTTGTAGAGAAAATAATGAGATAAGATTAAAAAAAAAAAATACGGACATATGAATGAGTGACTTAAAAGTAAAGTGATTTTATAAAGAATTAAAATGAAATTGAAATGAATGACATGATATTATATCTGGATCGTTACGATACTCTTTGTATAATGTTTCTGTGTCAAATGAAACAATGCAGACATTGAAACCGATTATCTTACATATGAAACGATAAAAGGCTTTTCGATAACAATCCCCACTTCTAAGATATAAAAATAGTTAACTATTATAAAGTTGTCGCATACAAATTAACGAGAATATCGAATAATAAATATCCCGTTATGTTTTAACAAGATAAATCGACACATTTATAAACTAAACTGCGATACTTTCCATAGGAACGTGTACACTTCGAATAACTTATAAATTATACATCGTACGAAAAAATAATTGCATAAAAAGATTGCACGATTTTTAAATGAAAATTAAATGAATAATTTATAACATCAAGTTCCTCGTTTAACATATTTATATTTATATTATCAAAAAATTCAACTACCTAGAAATTATGAAACTACGATAGAAAACGATTTTATCAAATATCAGATAATCCTCACCTTATATACGAATCAAACCATTTAAATGCATATATAGTACTCATCATATTCATAAATGTCTTTAGAAATCCGTTTGAAAGTAGCAAAAATCGTAACATAATCAGAGGAAACGAATCGAGATAAAATCTCGAGAAAACTCGAGAAAGAAATTCTCTCGATGATGGGGTTCAGTGCTTAACGGACGTGACGTCTGTTGGTGTATAGATAGGGATGTGGTTGTACCTGTCGCATTAGAGAGAAGAAAAAGAAAGAAGAAAAAATAAAGAGATATGTATATATCTACGTATATATAGAATGGATGGCGTTAGTAGTCTGCTATTGCAGAGTCCATCGGTGCAATTCAACGTCACCGGGCCGCACATCCGTTCCGATGTCGGCGGAAGGCAGGCGGCACACTCCAACGGGAACAGGCACACCGACCTATTCATGTTTATGGAAGCCGGTCCATTTGCCAGGATCACCGGTGGAAACTACCCGGCATAAGCTTTAACCCGAGCGTTGAAACGTCGAGCCATCGGAGCTTCTGTCGTTGGAAAGCTGGCCTCGACGGCATCTATCTCGTTCTCTCAGTCTTTACCTCCCTCAGTTTCTCTCTTTCTCTCTTTCTCTCATTCTCACTCTATCTGTTTCTCTCTTTATCTCTCTCACTTCCCCTTTCTAACTATAAACGAATCCTACCTTGGAGACTCAACTCGAGCTAACGTCCTTCTAACAACTATGTAATTAAATCGATTGGATGACATAACGAAGATTCAAGGATCCTACGTTTTTAGAACGATTCTATGATTTCGTCAATGTTTACAATGTACAAACCAGTCAAATCTCATTCAACATTTTTTTTTTCTTTTTTTCTTTTTTTTTTTTTTTCTTTCGAAATACATCATACGTACGTATGTACCTACATAGATAGATATACGAATTGAATTACTAAAATATTCGTACGGTGTTTGGAATCGAAAATTTTTTTTCGAGGAAGAGATTGGAGAAAGAGCTCTGAATTCGTGAATAGATATAGATAAAATATGGAGAAGGAGATTTTTTTTTTTATTTTTTTTTTGTTTTTACAAATTTTTTATCAAATATCTTTTTAAAAAAGAAAAAATGGGTACATACGTACATGCATTTTGTAAAAATAGCAGAGAGTGTTACGGTCATGTAAAGATATATAAAAATCGTCGTGAAGTCTTTTATTTCCTAGTAAAACAATATATATCTGGATAAATTTAATAAGTGTAGATTTCCAACGAAGAAATTCTCTTTATTCGTTCTTATTTTCTTTTTTCTTTGTTTTTCTTTTCGTAGATACCATGAAAACGATTTATCTTAGATTCCGTATTTAAGTTCTCCGCCGGAGTCTCGATTAAGTTTAAGGAGCGAATAGACCCGCTCGTAACGCTTAACGTCCCTTTAATAGCTGTTGTTTATTTCCCAAGTTTCATCGTCGAAATTGGTATAAAAGCGGGCTGGATATCGTCTAACTCGGCAAAATTAGTAGTACAAATCAGCGGGCTAGCGACTTGGGAGCACAGAGTATATGCATACAACCATCTAACTATCCGTGTTACTATCACAAAGGGTAGACGGCCTCTTACAAACGGAAGTGCGTGTCAGTTTGGACAACAGTGCGGTCGGCGCATCTTCCGCATGCTCTCACGACGATCTAATTAACGTGGCTAACAGACAAAGTCCCTTTAAACGTCTCGTAACGAGCCGATAATCAGAATCACTGGTTCATTAGTAACAATTCCTCATTTTGAAATCTATCGGAATATAATTATAAACTATAGATTCTAAAAAATTGAAAACAACTCTCTTTCACGAGACATTCTCTTTCACGTTGATAAAAAACAAAAAAAAAGAAAAAAAAAGAATTCATCAAGATATCCTTTGAGAAGAGTTACACATCCCGATATTTTTTTCCATGTAACAAACGCGAAAAGCTTTCTGACAATAATGACGAAGTTAAAATATAACGTGACGCTTTTTCTCTTTATCTTTAACGCGAAATAACCATTCCGACGAGTGACGAGAAATATATCGACGATATATAGAAATATTGTTAAGAAATAATACGTTGGAAACTCCGAGAAAATAATCAAATGTAATCGCAACGTCACGCGAAGAAAATTGCCAACCGTTGAGTTATATGCCGGTATATCAGCGTGTACTAGAGGAGAGATGGAGAACGAATGGCTAGGAGAGGACGAGGAGATAGAGATAGAGAGAGAGAGAGAGAGAGAGAGAGAGAGAGAGAGATTGAGGAAGAGGAAGAGAGGAAGAGAGAGAGAGAGAGAGTAGGTCGTGGATCGATGTAGCGGTAGAAGAGGCAAAGCAAATATCAATTCCTAAGGGTCTACGAGGCGTAGCGGTGAATCACATATCCCGATATTTGCCCTGTGGTAATCCTATGTGTACGGCGAATACACATATCTATACATATGTGCACGCGTGCTTTATACAAAGTTGTCATCAGAAACGGACGCAAAATACTTTCCCTTCCGGTCTTTCACGTTACATCTCGTTCAATCACTCACCTTCTTTTCTTTCCTTGCTTCTCTTTCGCTCTCTTTCTACCTCTCTCTCTCTCTCTCTCTCTCTCTCTCTCTCTCTCCCTCTATCTATCTGTCTCTCTCTTTAACTTCACCTCGATTCCACCTCCGTTTTAATACGACGGAAAAGAGGAAAAGAAAAAGAAAGAGAGAGAGAGAGAGAGAAGCAGGAACATCAGCAGCAGCAGCAGCAGCAGCAGCAGCAGCAGTAGAGCGTTCTGCCGATGATGTCTGCAGCACTGGATGAAGATTTTATTCCGCGAATGTGCGTCACAAAAAACCCACGAGAATTCGATGGCAGAAGTGCATCTTCCAGCTGCGTGCTACGTTGGCGGATTTTTTCGCTCGAATTCTTACGATTCGTGATTCAAAGATTTAACCTCTTAGGTACCTATCTACATATAACAAAGATTTACATGGAAGAGGAAATGAGCAAAATGAGAAAACGAGCAAAGGGAACGTGTGCTAGTAATTACCTCGACGTTTTCATCTTTTTACTTGTCTATTTGTTTATCATAAATCCGATCGTTCCGAAAGATTATCTCGCATTTTTAAATTCCAAGCTTTTGTTCGTTTATTTTTCAAAATGTGATTCTTTCATTAGTGGTGCGATATGATTGTCTTCTCCCGAATGTATTCATTTTTCCAACATTTTCAGATATTACGATTTTGATAAAAAATTCAAATACAAATTCTACATTAATAGATTATACATATTACGTTTACGAGTGTGTAACGAGAATGTCCAAACATCGAATGAAAGAGTAAATCCATTAAAAGTTAACAAAAGAAATACGGAATAAGAATATTTCAGTCGGAAAAATTAATAGTCGCAATAAAAATGTATAATATAGTGAAGGACAAGAAATATTCAGACAACGGAATTGAATAATTACTTTTAGAACAGGAAACGCATTAATTTGAATTTTTTTGGTAGATGTAAAGTAATTATTGCGTTGTATAAAGTATGCGAAGATATTAAAGAAAAAAGCAATTTTTTTGTCAGAAAAGTGATAAAATATGTAAAGCGAACTTTTTAAATACATTTTATAATGAAAACTTATAAAAATTTTCGATAGAAAATTTTGGAAAAATATATTTTGTATTTTTGATATTCCCTCTCTCTCTCTCTCTCTCTCAATGAAATAAAGTATTTTTATTCGAACTTTCAGATATGCTTCACAACGTATTACGCGTCATTAAAAATAATTTTTATGTTTTCAATAATGTTTACATATTTTGGTATTAAAATTCGAAAAATACAGAAAAGAAGCTTTTTCCAAAGAGCTACAATTTGATCTGCCTGTCTGGCTGGCTGACTAGTGAACATTTCTGAAATAATGTCACCAATTATTTTCGTGGAATCATACGAACACTCGTGCGAAAATGTTCGCAGTCGTTCAAATGATAGATACAACGAGACAGTTTATATTTTTCTACTTCTTTTTCTTTTCTCTTTTTTTTTTTCTTTTTGGTTTTGTTTTCACGACGAGAATCAGGCGACGAAGGAGAAATAAGAGAAATAAAGAAAGAAAGAGAAGAAACAAAGCAAAAACTAATGACAGACGTCTAGTCGTCTGTTTTCGTCTGTTACGTAGGTATAACGAAAAGTACGTAAAGCTATTTTCTGTGTTCATCAACGAAAACAACAATCACGGTCCGACGGAAAAGCAAGAGGAGAACTTCAAAGCCGTTGCTACGACATCGCACGCCGGTCCATCGTCTACGCTCTCGCAATTCTCGTTCCCGTTTCGAATTCACTGCATTTAATATAATTACGATGCCTGTGCCAGGAGTTTCACACGTTCCACGTAAATCTAGTTTGACTATTCGTGTTCGAAAGGCATACACACTCTCTCTCTCTCTCTCTCTCTCTCTCTCTCTCTCTCTCCCTGTCTCTCTCTCTTTTTTCTCCCCCTCTTTCTCTTTCTCTTTTTCATTTGACTCTTTTACCAATCTTCATGGGTGACAGCACGTAATCGAGCAAAGTCATTGACTTCCGTAAAACTGACAAACAAAAAAATGAAAAAATACGAAAAAAAAAGAAAAAAAGAAAAAGAGCGGAATGAGTTTGAACTAATGATTTTTCAACGTCACTTTACGGTCATTGCCAAAACGAAAGCTCACAAAGGACCTGGTTACAACTCAAACGCGCGACCCCCCCTTTGATTACCAGAATCGGTTCGATCGTTACTCTCTTTATCGTTCGTACGCAAAGGGAATATATGTTGGGAAAAGAAATCGAATATTCCGAGAGGAAAAATTAATTACGCAGGCACAAAGAGTGAGAGAGTGTGTGAGAGAGAGAGAGAGGAATCGAACAAAAAGTTGTATTAAAAAACTCGAAGAATTTATACTTTTCATTATGACAGAAAATACAAGAAAATCGAGGGTATTCGATTATACAAAAGGATCTAAATACTGTATTAATGCATTTAATTTTTCCATTTGTACAACTTTGAATTTCAAATAGCCAAGACACGGGAAATCTGTTGTGCGGATCATCCTGTAGAAGAGTCGGGAACGAAAAACGGGAAAGTATTTACGATTAAAGAGAGAGAGAGAGAGAGAGAGTGAATGAGTGAGAAAGAAGAGAAGAAAAGAAAAATATAGGTACGTCGAGGACAAATGTGTGTATAACACTTAGAAAGGGAGTTCCACCATTTCTTTTCGCCTAGATTGCCGCGTGGACAAAGGACACGCAGTCAGAAACACGGATATCATTTTGTATACTTTTTCTCCGGCTTTCTGTTTCCACTCGACTCGTGCTTACGTTCGTATAATACGTGTGAACACAAAATAAATCATTAGTTTGTAAATACTTTTTCTACAAAATGAGAAATATTCAATCGATTTTCGTAACCTCTTTGATAATACTTTTTAAATATCAAAGAAAAGTGAAGTATAAGAATAAAGAGTACGTTATCTGTATAAGAAAGAAAGTTGTACGAAATTTCAAACGATTTTCTTGTTCTCATGTTCAAGGCTTAACTTTCAAATACTTTCTCCTTTAGATAAAGTGAATAACGCGTTGAGAACAAGGTGTAAGTACATATAAAAAGGATATAGTCTTCAACTACTTTGCATATGTACGCATCGACGATGAGAAGAAGGATCGTTCCGGTTAAAATCATGAAGAGAAAAGGAAAGATAGAGGATGAGACTCGTCTAGCTGAACTTTCATAAATTCACAAGGGATCGGCAACAAAACGCTATAGAAATGATCCGCGATCCAGAAACTTTGTTCGCAACTGGCTTTGGGTAGCTCATGGGAGAGTATAGAAAGTTTGACTTTCAAAGGTTTCGTATAAACAAGAACTTAAGATGCGGCGAAAGTAAAAATACCGACATTCGTGATTCATTGATGTTCTCTTACCAACTTCCGATCACTGTGTATATGTGTGTGTGTGTATAATGTGATATATAAAATTTGGATCGATTAATATATGTATTTGGATCGATATATATATTAATCGATCCAAACTTTATCTTCGATCGAATGGAAATTATTCGTTGGGTAAAAAAGAAAATCATTTATCCGGATAAAAGTGATAACAAATTTTTCCGATCGAAATAGGAAAAAAATATTTGTTTCGTATAGTTTTGAAATTTTTTTTGTTCTTTTTTTCTCTTTCATCGAGTAAACACTGCCCATATACATTATTCTTATACCGAACGTACATTTGTTTTTCTCAAGTCGTATACGTATTGCTGCACATATGTATATGTACACACACGCACACATACAAATACACATCCATATATCTATCTATATACGCATATACTTCCAAATGCAAACGGAAGATGGAATTGCACGCTTAACCATTTTGATAGCACTCGGAACTATTCGAATATTCCGTTATCTAAAGGAGACGACTAGTCGAAGTAGCTCTCCTGAATACGTGCTGACGCGAACGTAAAAGTAATGTGATATATCAATATCAAGCGTGCCAAAAACTTTGAATACACGACCCGGGAGATTTCCAGCTACGACGAGATTGCACGTACGATCGAACTTTCGAGACTACGAGCCTTCAAGATCGATACTCTGTCGAACTTTTGATTTGATAAAAACAATATATCGGTCGTTTCCATTCTTTTTTTATTTTTTTTCTCTTTTTTTTTTTTTTTCTTTCGAGTAACATGTCTTCCATGAAAAGAAGAAAAAAAAAAGAAAAGAAGGGAGCTTTTATTCGAGGATAATCTTAAAGAGGCTATGTATGCGTCGATACGTTCCGTTAATGGCAGTCGTTAGGAAGAAGAAAAGTACAGGTGGTAAAGAGAAACGAAGGAGAAAGAGAGAGAGAAAGGAAATAAAAAAAGAAAACGATGGCCCTTTTAGAAAGGTTTCATCAAGACAGAGAGAGAGAGAGAGAGAGAGAGAGAGAGAGAGACAGAGAGAGAGGGACCAAGAGGCGAGTTTTACGAAGGAAAACAAACAAATAAAAATCAAAACAAAAGGAGAGAAAAGCTAGGAAGAAAACGATTTACTTTCCTTACGTCGAACGAACGGTTTTACAATGACTCGTATTATACCTCTCATTGTCGTTGCAGAGTTTCTAACGATATAACCGGCGCACCGAGTTATTAACGTCGCAAATGCAGTTCTACAGACAACGCTTGGCTGGTGAAAGCCTCGTAGTCTCTGCATAAACTTTGTGCAGTGAGATGTAGGCTCGAGGGTACAACTCCAGTGCGGGATCTGGTTTCCCGATCGTCTTGTTCGCCTGGTATAAGAGAGGAGAAACCGCCGGTACGTAGATGTACCAGCGATGTCGCTGCTTTAACGGCTCCGTATCCAGCGACGGTTGTGTAATTTAATGAGCATAAAAGCCAGAGGCACGATTAAATACTCGTACCAAGACGACCAGGGACGCTTCGTTTTCCGTAGAGGTCGAGGCACATTTTATAGGACGTTTCAGGACGAAAGGGATCGTGCTCGCTGGGACGACTTCAAAAATTTTTCATATCATCACCGAAAAGATATTCGAAAGAGATAGGAATAAAATCAAGTGTTCCTCCTTTTATTTATTTTTAACGATCTCCTCTCGTTACGATCGTTCTATCGTATATCCGGTTATGATCGCTCGTTAGTCGAAAATAAAAACTTAAAGCAGCTTCGAAACCAATTTATATTTAAAAAATCTACGGAAAAAAGACCAACGAGAATCCGAGAGTTACATATCTTGTTGATTGCAACTACGAGTCTCTTAATATTCGAAATGTCGGATTTCTCCTCGTTTATCTATCTTCATTTCATTTCCTTTCTCGACTTATTCCGATTTACGTACAAATTCTCTTTTTCGAAAAAAGGAAGAAAAGGAAAAAAGAAAAAAAGGTAGAAAAAAATAAAATAGAAATTCAAACTCGAGATTATACCGACACAGCGATACCAAGAGATATGCGTTATTACTATGCGGTCATATAGGTCGTCGTACGAAGGAGGATGCACACGAGAATACGGGCACTTGGTTCGAAACGGAGAGAGAGAGAGACAGAGAGACAGAGAGACAGACAGAGAAAGAGAGAGGAGAGAGAGAGAGAGAGCGAGAGAGAGAGAGATGGGCATAATGCGGCATCCACTGGTTTACTACCACTACTATTATTACTACTACCACCACTACTACTCCTACTACTACACTATTGCAACTACTACCACTACTACTTTTACTACTACACTATTGCAACTACTACTACTACTGCTACTACTATAGTCTGGCAGCTTTGAGTTAGCGAGCGAAATGATGTCGCACAACTTACAAGTTGTCGAGATGCTTCAGCGCAAAGAGAGAGAGAGAGAGAGAGAGAGAGAGAGAGAGAGAGAGAGAGAGAGAGAGAGAGAACAAGTGGTGGGACGAACAAGGAGAATGAGAGAGAAAGAGAGAGAAAAAATACAACTTTGAAATTTACAGGGTAGCACGGCGAAAAAAGTTTCGGCACACATCTGGATGCGAATGTCCGATAATCGATATGTGCGGCCATTCCTGGCGAGTATCTACCGTGCGGCACACCAACGGAATTGCAATCTTTCGGTTAATTTTTCATCGCCGCAAGGAAAAATCGACGAATTTAGTTCCTCTATTTCGAAGAAATCTTCTCAAGTCTGATAAGTTTGTCATGTTATTATCAACGAAATTAAACAACATATATCGGACGTTTAAATTCATTCGAAAATATAATGTTGCGATGAAAAGAATAAAAATGATATTGCATTAAATTGCGAACCATATTATTTCTTTATGAATACTTCCATGACTCTTATCGAGTTTTCATCGATAAAATTTAACGTGCGAAATTTGGAGAAAATAACGGCCAGGTTTGCGAGACTTGACCCACAAAATAATGCGCTTGTAATTCGAAATACAAAACCTTGCACTTGTTTAAGGATTTAAAAAGAAAAAAGAAACTTCCGTATTATTTGAAAAAGAAAAAAAAAACAATAAAGTGAAAAAGCAAAAATGAATGATCTTATTTTATATATGATGTTGACAATATAATAGAATGTACGATAATAATGAAATGTTTGGTTAACACCAACAATAATTTTTCAACATCTTTCTCACATTCGTGGTCATTGCAAATACAGGTAACTCATTAACCGTGTTTCAATATTATGTTAATATTACTTTCTTACAATAAAAATATTATTCGACATCGACAAATTCTCTTTTAAAAATCTACCAACTTTTCTTTTTTTTTCTCCGATTATACTAAATACACAAAAATGAATCTCAAGTTGATCATATTAGAATAGGATTGCATATACGCGCATAAATTTTGCTTGTCATTCCTCGAGGGAACGAACGAACCGTGTGCTCCCATCAGAATCAAAAGTCCAACCTACGTATATTAATAACAGTCTGTGTTAGTGCGACCATGCCGAAACCGCCTGCGCGAACTCGTTATCATCACGGACGCGACGATTAAATGGAAATTATTGAAAAACAACTTCTGCACGGGCGAGCCAAACTTTCTGCTCGAATGATCGCACCACTCGTCCTGTTAACGACGGTTTGCAGGGAGAGCGAAAGGGTCCCACGTTTCTCTCTCTCTTTCTCTCTCTTTCTCTTTCTCTCTATTTCTCTCTCTCTCCCTCTTTCTCTCTGAATCCTTCAGCAGCGCACACCAACAAGTACCCCCTTCGCTAGTCACTCTCGTTCGAGCGTGAAACACGGCGCATCTGTAATTTCCGTGAGAGAACTCAGACTTCTCCTCTTCGCTTTGCGTACTCTTCTCGTTCCGATCAATCCTTGGCTTCGACTGCATCCACCACTACTCTTTTTTCTCTTTTCTTTGTATTTTCACTCTTTCCTCTTTCTGTCATTCTGTCTGTCGTTCTCTCTCTCTCTCTCTCTCTCTCTCTCTCTCTCTCTCTCTCTCTCTTTCTCGTTTTCTCGCTCTTTCTTTCTTTTCTGTCTCTCTTTCTTTCTCTTTTTATCTCTGTCTCTCTATCCCTATCTCTGTATCTCTATCTCCGTTTCTTCCCTTCGTTCTTTCTTTTATATTCTTCTAACCTACGCTTTTCCCACGAGTTGCGCGAATAGATTTCGACCTCGTTCGATGTTGTAATTCAACAAAAAATCTGTCGAGAATGAAACCCGTCACTGCAACTTCTTCGATAATATATTGGCGAGGAATAAAGAGAAAAAGCGTGCGTGAAATGCATACGCATGGTAGAATTACTAAAATTGTATCATTTCATATATTTGATATTATATTTAGTTTCTATCCGGTATACATGCTTATTGTAAATTAATATTGAATATTGTAGTATTCGGCAATAAAAAATGAATTACGATAATTAGATACGAATTTTCCTTCCATATGTATACGTAATTGTAGATATGTTTAATGCGAAATAATACTATAATACTCTTATGGAAATTATAAAAAGAGATTATGAAACTATAATATCTATATATTAGTATTGAAATTGTTAAGTTCTAAAAGCAATAAAAATCAATTTAAAAGTTTTTAATTTAAAAATTATTAATATAAAAAATTCAATTAATACATTTCTCCCATTGCATGTTTAATTCTGCTCTCTCAAAGCCGCAGAAAATTTATCAAATAATTTTGGAAAAATAAAACGTGGAAGCTTCCAAAACGAGAAAAAAAGAAAAAAAGAAATAAAAAGAAAATACGAATTTGAATCTTTTATTCGACGAATTTCTTATTTGACGCTTTATAACGATGATTCCTGGCACGAAATTTATCAAATAATTTTGGAAAAATAAAAGTTGAAAGCTTCCAAAACGAGAAAAAAAGAAACAAAAAGAAAATATGAACTTGAATCTTTTATTCGATGAATTTCTTACTTGAAGCTTTGTAATGATGATTCTTGGCTACAGAACGAAGGACAAAGATCGCGTTTACGTAAGTCGTCTATCGACTATGTGAATACGTATAACGAAGTTCATCCACTGTGCGGTCTTCTGACCCACGCTCTCTTCGTCTTTTTCTATCTTTCTCTCAGCGCCTAGCTTCTACAGAGAGATCTGACTAAATCGTTAAACCGAAGGATGTGGCCACGCCACAATTGGAATTTCTCCAGCAATATTATTCCATTTAATACGTTGGTCGTTTATATTGTGACAAGAGTACAAAGGATCACCAAGGAGTCGTTATATCGAAAGAACACTAAGAGAAAACTTTTTTATAATAGAAACTGTTTCATATAACGTATTACATGATCGTGTTAGAGTAGATGTATGTGAATACGTGATATACATATACGTGATAGATACGATATTATATACATATATATACATATAAATAGATGATACGGTAGAATATATAGATTATATACGTGTAGGTGATATATGTGTAGGTGATATATGAGTAAGTGATATATATGATAGATATATACAATAATAGTTTAATCAATAACGAGGAACATTAAAGCTTTCGAAAGTCGATGTATCCAATAACGTTCCTGGCAACTCCTTCGTTCGAACTGCTTAGGAAGTCCTAAAACTTGAGCGACTCGACGTCGAAACAACACATAGCAGCACCGTTCTACTCTCTGCCGCTGTTCTATCTTATAGCTCCACACTAAACCATATGAGAAGCCTTATCTTATTAAATGTCGGACGTTAAACGACCGTGAAACACACGATTAGCATTAGGCCAGCAGACACGTCGTTGAATATATCGGAGAGACTCTGTTTCTTCTCAGCCTTCTCTAAACGTTAAACGAAACTGTATCGTCGAGTTATGCTTAACGACGATGTATTTAAATTGTCTAGGACGTTGTAGAGATGGAAAAAATATTGTAAATAATCTTATCCAAGATCAACACAGTTGACAAAGTCAGCTATGTTTATAAGGTATTCGAAAATATTGAAAACAAATGTATATCTATGTCGTAGATTATTGAGCGACGATGTGACCTCTGTGTTTTCGTTTCTTTTGTACTATGTTCGTTCTATTTTGCTTAGCGAGTCAGTCGCAAGAAAATCATAGGAAAGTCAACGTCGTGCAAAACCGTAGCTCAACGATAAATCTTATTCTTTCCAATTTTCTTTACATCATATTTTATAATATAATAATTAAACTATAAATTACATTAATGTTTTAATCGATTAAAAATTCGATGAGAATATATTCGAGATATGTAAAAGGAGTAAATCAAAAAATCATCATTTATTATAAAAGAAGGAGAACATTTAATATTAGAGACATAGTAAACAGTAATTACATAAAGACGAAGTGACATTTAGCCTTTTTAACTAACGCCCGTCACACAACGAAGAAGTACTGCTCAGACCAGCCGACAAGATAAAAGGATGGTAAGACTGCTGTTTTGCAAGGGAATTAACGACACTACGGAGAACCGGAGGTTGCTCTCGGTGTCGTACTCCTCGTAACGGAGTTAATTGCGAGAGGAGAATACGCCGTGGATCTAGCCTGTCACAAAAAGAAGAATTCCGTAGAAAAATAGGAAGGACTTGAAGTAACGAAAAGTGGTATGGTCTACCTATTCCTAGGTATTTTCGTTTTAACAGTCAGCTTAATCCGTTCTGCTCTACCCACTAGCTTTTTCTTCGATGGCTATCGCGATTAGCGACTTTTTTCTTACACCTCCAAAAAGCTACTATTTAGTCATTAGCTTAGTGAAGCACGTGACCGTGTGAAAAAGTGGAAAGGAAACAAAAAATAAGAAAAAGGAAAGAAAAAAGGAAATAACCACGCCCTTTCTATAGAAGTAGAAGTTCAATGTTCTTTCCTATTAGAAACGTTAAGAGCTCACCCTTCTTCGATGCTCGATATGGAAAGTTAGCGTGGAGCACACCATAAAAGGATCAAAAGTTAAATGAAGTTAGCGGCCAAGATAGACAATTCCCTGAGCGTCGTCGTCGTCGTCATCGTCGTCGTCGTCGTTGTAGTCGTCGTCGTCGTCGTCGTCGTCGTCGTCGTCATCGTCGTCGTCGTCGTCGTCGTCGTCGTCGTCGTCTCCTTGCGACAGCCGGTAGAAGACAAGTACCCTGAGTTTCCTCGTCACCCGCGTTTTTCTTCTCCTCGCCCTTGCCTGACTCTCCCGTGGCTTTTCTTCATTGCTCGTTGAATAATATTTTGCACAACGGACCGAGCACCGACGATACCAAGCCGTTGCGAACGTTTTACTTAACCTCGTCTTTTCTTTCACCTTCGTCCTCCCCCTTCTCCACCTCGCTCCTCACTTCAGCTCGCAATTCTGCTTCTCCTTCTAAGAGTCCATTAAGACCGCTTCATCTTTCCGTACAATTTGTTTTCTCTCCGCCCTCTTTTGAATGGCGCTCCGAAATTCAGCGCAGTCTTTGCCGGAAACGCGCTCGAGAATATAGCGATCGTGCGATCGTTCCCAAGGAATCTCGCCATTTCTCTCAGAATTTCTCTCTTACTCTCTCTCTCTCTCTCTCTCTCTCTCTCTCTCTCTCTTTCTCCTTCTCTTTCTCTTTCTCTTTCTCTGTCTTTTTCCCTGACTTCCTACGGAGCACCCTTTTCTTTCACTTCACTGGTAGCTGCCGGAGAGCTTGGCCGAACTTAAAATCCATTTAGGATTAAAGAAGTTTTGGCTTACTCCTCGAAAATAGAAAGCGATCTCGATGAACGTTCTTTCTTTTTCTGTTTCTCTTACAACCCTCGAACGTTTGTTGACAAAAAAAAAAAAAAGAAAAAGAAAAATAACGAAGAAAAAGGAAGAAAGAAAAGAAATTATGAAATTATGACAAAAAAATAGAATGTTACCGATATTTCATGCCATACAAAAATTGCTATTCAAAATATTCGATGGAACGGAATTGTGATGATATATAGATCATTCCATCGGACACTATTTAGAAGGGAATTGTTTATAGCTCGGAGATACGATGCACGTTGCGTCGCACGATGCGCAAACTAACGTGCATGTTTCGCATTCTGTGAACGTCGAAAGAGGTATTCTCGTGCCGTAAATTGTCTCATCAAATTTTCAACGTATATACAAGAGAAACTTCGCTCTCTTCAAATCGACTCTCGTAGGTACTCTCTTATTTTTGTTGGGAAAATCAAGACGACTTTTCCATGAGATTTGACGTCATCTTATTCTCTTCAGAGAGGAATCGTAGTTAATGTCGAGAAGATCGTCCTTTCTCTACTTGGTTTACATATTTTGTGGAAACTTACGCGAACGCTCGAAGAAGTTAGAATGCAGTGAAAAACACGTTGATAATCTCTTGTGTTTTCGAGATATACATAGTTCTATCCTCTTACATTTACCTAACTTAATAACGACGTTACGTTTCTACCGAAAAGATTTGCTTTCTACTTGCATCGATTTATTCTAAATTAATGTAAAAAGAGACATACATATAATACGCTGAGAAATTTTCAACCTATCTAAGTAATTTATCAGCTTATCTCTAATTTCGTTTTTTACCTTAATTATTCCTTCTATTTTTATGTCCTCGTTATATTACGAAACTAAAAGAGAAGAATTAAATAAAGAAAGAGGAAAAAAAATTGTATCTCTTACAACCCCTTTCCACATTTTTTTTTCTCTTTTTCCAAAGCCAAAACTTCGAATTTAAACAGATAAGAACAATGGGTGCAACGAGTTAATAAAAAACTTTGGAACGGTTTTATTGAAATCGAAAAGTCAAGTTCTTCTTTCTTGTTCTTATCTTCCTCGAAGCTTTTAACATATCTAGCGCAGCAAGATTCATTTACCCTTTCGTTGGAGAACGCTTATTAATGTCCTTCCAACTGTTCGCTCTCGAGAATCTCGAAAATTATCCAACGAGTCAATCTTACTCTCTTTCTCTCTTTCTCTCTAAAGTACTCCTAGATACTCGTGATATTTTTTTGAAAGACGAATATATACTTGAAGCACGATCTTACAAAATTACAAATTATGATAATTTTCTTAATAAATATATCTTATGTGTGTGTATATATATATATATATATATATATATATATATATATATATATACGTCGATAAAAAAATGATTATGAACATTTTTATCCGTGAAAAAGCGTTCGCGAATATCTCATAATTGGATATCTCATAAAAATTTTATCTCATAAAAAGATTTCAATCGATATTTTTTATAACGTTCGTTAACGAATAGGAAAACGATAATTACATAATATCTGCTAAAGCAAATAAAATTACGAGTTATTTTCGATGAAATACGAGGAAGAAGAAGATGTTCGAAATGGTTATAAGAATGAGTACTTAGCTATATTTATGACGTCAGAATGAGAAAGAAAAGACAAATAGCATTAAGCAATTCGAAGAAATATATGTATATTTATTCTCTAAAATGATTTTATCTTGACAATTGTTCTTTACTCTCCCTTATACAGGACATCCCATTTAAATCAATTCCCTTAGAGAACGTTTAGAGGACATTCATTCACGCGTTCATTCATTCAACAAAATAAAAAAAAAAGAAGAAAAAAAAATTATCAAGTTCCATTTAAAAGAGTGTCACATTAGTGTGACCTTTTAGAAACATATATAAACGATCTTTATTCGGACGATTTTTTAATTTTATTATCAACAATTTTGCAAATATTCGATGCGATTAATTTGACTGAATTAATTTGAATGAATAAATAGCAATATAAGATACCATTTTAAATACAATCACTATTATTCGATGGGAGTTTCGTTCCGTTTTGTTCGTAATAGAACGTTGCCAAAGTTGGCCGTAATGTGAACATATTGACCACGAAGTGTGGGAATAATAACGAGCAGAGAGTAGTGAGAATCGAAGGAAATCTATCGAAGTGTTCTCCGAGAATTATTGCGATCGGTTACCTTCCAAACCAACGATTCGGCCGAAATTCACAGGCATTACGAGTCCGAGATACGGAAGAGCAAGTGGAAGAAACAAATGCGAGGGAGTATGTAGGGTGAAAGAGCAAATTCTCTGCCTCTTCGTATAAGGAAAAGATAGAGATAGAAGGAGATAGAAGAAGATAGATAGAGAGAGAGAGAGAGAGAGAGAGAGAAGGAGAACGAGGAAGTGAGAAGAACAAGGATGAAGTTGAATTTGTGTAGGTAAGATAAAGACGAAGATAGAGAATTGAGAATAGTATGGGTTATTAGCCTCGTACATAGACTAAAACCAGGAAGATGGTGGCCTTGCGGAATACTGCGGTAATTACCATGCACGCATCGCAATTTAGCTCCTTCCAGCCAGACTGGATTTATATGCGAAAGGACGAAGAAAATTGTAGAAGAGAAAATAGAATTAAGTCGTTCCTTTCTAAACGATTTTTCTTTTAAACTGTACGATAAAGTTTCATTAATAGATATCGTACCTATCAAGAAAAATTGTTTAATCTATTTGAGGTCTTTATTTAATTATTTAATCTTTAATATTGTATTTAAGAGATATTAAATATATTATTAGAGAATAACACTTAGGCATAGACGGATATTTATGAACTTTATTTACTGTTATCTATACTGACAAAACAATAATATCAATAACAATAAGAATCGTTTACATTCGATTGACTATAGCAATTGATCGTTTCATTTTTGTTATACCCAATTGTTTGAATAATTTAAATACTATATATTTTACTCTTGATAGAAGGAAAATATAGTTCGTACGATTAAAAATCCGATGAAATTTCGTATAGACATGTAACTTTCTTGTTATATATTCGATATCAAATCCATGTTCAATATCGTCGAACTAGTGTAACGTTAATACAAATCTTGAATGATTCGCAATGACCTCGCCAACCGAATGTTCTATACGGTAACGAACAATCGCCCTAAGAAAATTATTAGCTCGTCGGAAGCGTTAACGAGATTCTGGCAGAGTTACGGCATAGCTGCATTCGACTAGGATCATGCAAGCCACCGGGACATGGTTGCATAGTTGTTGGAGTCGGCGTCGGCCTCGACGTCGACGTCGGTGTCGGCGTCGGCCTGTAAACGCATTATGCACGATACGGTCTCGCCTCATTCTATATCCTACGACACGACGTCGTCACCTACGATTACACTAGCACGGTATTACGTTCTCTCCACGAGCTCCTATTTCCTATGAATTGGTAAAGCTCACATCGATTCGACCGAACGTAACCATCTAGCGTTCTTTCTATTTACATTCTCACTTTGGAATTCGAAATGACGACAGGAATGAATGAAATATAAAAAGAAATCGTTGAATTCTTCTAACGAAGAACCGAAAGAGGTTTATCTATAAAATCAACACTTTGTCAGCTACCACGTGTGTCGCGGGTTCTACTTTTTTGTGTTTTCTTTTTTCTTTTCTTTTCTTTACTTTTGTTAAATCTATTATAGATCGAATATAAAATTTATTATATACATACATATATATATATGTATGTATGTATATATATATATATATATTAAAATATTATAATTAGGTGGAGAAAGAAATCGTTGAATTTTACTAACGAGGAATCGAAGAAAGATTTATCGATAAAATCAACATCTCGTCAGCTACTTCACATCGCTTTTCCTCCTTTTTACTTTTATTATTTTAAGAAAATTTTTTATTTGAAAGAATATTATTCTGAGAGAAACAAAAATAATAGCGATATTCTTTGGAATATCGTGTCGTTCTAACTTTTGTTAGCTTTTGGAGCTGTCAAGGGAATATAATATTTTCTTAAGAAAAATTATAAGTAAGCGTACGTATAGAAAAAGAAAGAGAGAGAAAAGACCTTACTTCCTTAGTTATATATGTACTTATAAGTAACATAGGTACTACGCGAGAAGTTTTACAAGCTCTTTTTCCACGACCTCGACTTTTAAAGTTGGAAGACTTTCATCGAATCTCTTCGAGAAAGATTGTGTACCCTAGGATGGTCCAATTTTCACACTTAGAAGAGAGACCGTTGAATTTCAGTAGATAACATACATCTTGTAGCACAGAGCCAAGCAACATTCTCTTTAAAGGCTATCTACGTGCTCGTGGAATTAATGAAGCTTCGCTACGATAACGTTATCGTTTCAGTTACATAGTGGGAAGGGTAGCTTTTCTTAAATAAAAATATGTATTTTCCGCGTTCGATAAGAAGCTCATTTTCTTCTATCGTCCTACGCACAAATGTTCACAAATTACTGACATTACTATCGTGATTCACGGTATCGTATAAAATCAAGAGAAAAGATTTCAGATTTACACGGTGATCCATCAAAAAGGAGGCCACTTTTCTGCGGGGGGGGGGGAAGAGAAAAATAAAGGGAGAACAAAAAATCGAAGAAAAAAAAAGAGAAAAAGAAGAGAAAAGAAAAGGAAAGGAAAGAACGGTGAAAAGAAGGGATTCGTTTCAACGTCGTAAATAATTATCCGTTCGTCTCGGAGCAGCGATAAAACGAGCTGAGAAACGAAGGCTTTACAAAATCTCGCTTGGAAAACGATGTAACCTACTTGAGAAGTTCGACCGTAAGCAAGACCATTTTTCAAGTTCCAAATATGAGCGAGAGAGTAAACGGGAGAACGAAAAAGAAAGAGGAAAGGAAGAGAGAGAGAGAGAGAGAGAGAGAGAGAGAGAGAGAAGACAGAAGATAGAAGAAGTAAGAACGAAGATTTCGGACTTCTATTCTTGAGATAGAAAGAGAAAGAGAAAGAGAGAGAAAGATAAGTACTAGAGAGACTCATCGAGGCGTGAACAAGGAAATCGATGCAAAGGAGAAACGCCGTCAAACGATGGAAAGTTTAAGGAACGTTCGACGGAAAGGGCGGTTTCGATGAAGGCGTCTCGGCTGCTTGGAGTGCACCAAGGGAGGCAGCATTCGTGGCTGCTAACGGGGATGAGGTGAGACGTAGAGAGGGGTGGGCAGACAAAGTAAATCTTAAAGGGTAACAGATGCCGGCACCGTTTTAAATCGCGCGAAAGAAACGTGCTTCTTCTTCTTCTTCTTCTTTTCTTTCTTCTTTTCTTTCTTCTACTCGGCCGTAAGATCGTGAAAACAACGATCGAGTTCTCGGTTTCTTTTCTTACGTCGTTTTCTATTTTTTATTTTTTTATTTTTTTATTTCTTTAAGAGATACTTTGTCTAGTTATTCTTATAAATAAGAAGAAGTAGAAGAAAACAAAGGGAACAAAGAATAATAATTAGAAAGATTCTGAAGATTTTTGAGCGAATTATTTGAAAGTAAATTTGTTTAATATATATATATATATATATGTAAAATATACGATTTGTTATGTATGTATATAAATGTATGTGTATATGTTTTTTAGTCAGGAATATTATAGATAAAAAAAAATGTCATTAAATTTTATTACCGTGGAGTCGACAAGTTTATCGATAAAATCAACACTTCCTCAAGTAGTTCGTGTCACAGGTGCGTTCTCTCCTCTTTCTTTTTACTTTTATTATTTTCATAAAATTTATCATATATATATATATATATATATATATATATATATATACATGTGTGTACGTGTGTATATAAAATATAAAATATACAATTTATATTTTATATTTGAAGAAATAAAAGAGAATACGATAAGGAAAGAAACCGAAATTGAACTTTCTTTTTTTGCTTTTCTTTCTTCCACTCGGCCATAAGAACGTGAAAGCAACGATCGAGTACTCTACTTCCTTCTACTCCTCTTTTTAAAAGATACTTTATCTGGCTATGGTTTAACAAAGGGAAAAAATAGAAGAGAATAGAGAAGAACGATTAAAAAATATATACATATATCTTTCGAAATCGATTGTTTTCTTGAGATCAAATATTTCATTAGATTTTTCGTTTTAAAATTTTGGAAAAATGAAAAATCTTTGCAAAGAGTTAGTAATAACGATTGGAAAATGAAATATAAATAACGAATTGCAGGCAATACGTTCTGTTATTGTTAAATTATTCGATCGTTCGATAACGGCCGTTCGCGAGTACGCAAACGTACGAAGAAAACGTACGATGTTATGTTAATTAAGCGGCCGAATAATAGAGCGTCGATTGAAAAGGGGATTGACTGACTACGATAATATATTAGTCGTGTGGCAACGTTATATTACAAAATACATCGTGGAATTGGTTGAGTGTTGCAGGTGCGCATATAATTGTTACGCGTACGTCTCCAAACGAGAATGTTCTGTGTAGGTTTGCCAGTTTTGGACTGGCGAAACGCAATACGGATGAAAGCGAGTCATTAATTTATAGTTGCAGGACGTGCTATTGCTTTTTCCACATATCGGAATATATGTATATACGAAGCGTGCGTATCGGAAGTAACCTGGTTGGCTCGTATCCATCGATGTAAAACTAGAGAACATCGGGTTCAATTTTTCATCAATCGAAAAGGAAGGTAATATTTGAAAAATTGTAGATTTTACGATTACAATTTTCAAAATGAATCGTTAAATTTGAATATAGTAGAATAATATAAACGAGTGTAACATATTATTGTTAATATCTTCTACTATTAACACACGCATATATATATATATTTTTTTTGTTAAAAAGTAATAGAGAACGATCTACTTACTTGTGCGATAAAGACAAAGTTGTAAACTGTTATTTATCAAATATATTTATCGATTCGATATCATTTAAATATATCACTTGTCAATCTCTCTTCGTATACTAGATATGCTATAAAATATAAGAATTCATAAAGAGAAGAGAATTAGTTTAGTTTAATTTGATCCTTCGTCTTTATAAACTCAGTAACCACAGTTGGCCAATATTACCTAAGGTTGAACGAATAAGGAAGGTACGTCAGTGAGTAGCTAGCGAGTCCAAGGAAATAGAGTTCTGCAGTGACAATTAGCGAGTCCAGTGCGGTTTCTGTTATGTCTCGCGAGAGTTTCTATATTGTGCCATAAAAGACCCAACGTAAACCGAGATAATGGGTCGACTTGGTCCACTTAAGGGTAAGGGAACTTACGAGGCGCGTACGCGAGACTAGCTATGTGTTTCGTCGATCCTCTCACCCTCCAACCGTAACCTTACTTGCCTCATGCTCGTAACATTTGCAGTCGAAGGGTTCAAGTACGGTCTCAATTTATGTGTGTGCCATATTACTACCGCATCGTGTAGTAACGACGGCTAGAAAAGACCACGTATGGTATACGAAGAGAAGGATGAAGAGGACAAGAGAAGGAGGAAGAGGAACCACGAAACTGACTATCATATACAAACACATACACACACAGACACACACACACACACACACACACATATATACAAAGACATCAGACTACTATCGACGTCAATAAATTATAAACGACTTCGACTCGTAGTAAACTAGTAAATGGAAGTTACCTGTTACACGAATAGCTCACCATGGTTCCTCGATTATTCCTACTAACTTTAAAATTTTTGTCTATCCACTCCTACTCCATCTCCTTCGGATACTTCCAATGCGAAATACTCGTATAAATGTCTCTTTCTTCTTCTGAAATATCGTTACCTCTTTTTCTAGCAGTTCGACAGGATTCTAGATTAATAACAATCGTTAGAGAATAAGACTCTCAAAGATCGAGATATAATTCCGGAGAAAGACGGAGACATCCCTTGGCCCGCATCCATTTTTGCGCGATACTCGAAAGAACCAGTAAGAAGTTCGATCCTATCAGCGCCGTCCGAAGGCGGAAACGGATGATTGCTTCCGAAACGTCGCACTATTTTCTAAGTTTCTCTACTCGAAATCGAGAGAAAGAAAGAAAGAAAAAGAAAGAGCGAACAAGAGAAAGAGAGAGAGAGAGAGAGAGAGAAATGGAAGGCAAACGGACAGGCTTACTTCGCTGCACGATAGAAAATTCTTCGAGACATTATAGAGCTCGAAGCCAGAAGAGCGGTCTACTTGTTCTCCGTACGATACATTATTTTTCAACGAATATGGCGTTTCCGAGAACCAAGCGGAAGTTAGAAATATTTTCTAGAGAGGCTTTCACCCATGTACGATCAAAGGGACATTCTTTTTTCGCGAGATGTTCTAAGAAAGTGACGACGCATACATACGGACCATACACGGATACATATTTGTACGAGAGACACGACGAAAAAGAACGTTTATTATATCAAATTATGTTTCTAGCGTGAAAGAAGGGCTGAGTCGGCACAAAGGAGATTCATCTCCTTCCCATCTCTCTTTCTCTCTCTCTCTCTCTCTCTCTCTCTCTCTCTCTCTTTCTCTTTCTCTTTCTCTTTCTCTTTCCCTTCGAAGAAGAAGAAGACTCGCAATAAGCTTTGTTCCTAAGTTTTCGCGGTCTTGGAAGTTCCTTTTCGAGACTCCGCTTTCTGCCAAATTTAAAGTAGTTTCACAACGTACGCTTACTGCAAAACCTCCGAGCAGCGATTTACTCCGTCTACCACGTTGCGAAAAAGAAGTGCGAGTTCCCTCGGTTTCGGAGTACCGATTCGCTCCGATGCAGAAAGTCTATGCGCGCACTTTTTTGTGAGAAAACTTCCTCTACCAATCCCCCTCTCCTATCTTTCTCTCTCTTTCTCTCTCTCTCTCTCTCTCTCTCTCTCTTTCTTTCTCTATAGATTCACGAGGATGCGAGGAAAAGAGAGTTTTCGTAGACGTAGAGTGCTCGTTTGGGAGAGATACGTAACGTCTGAGGAATGATGGACACTGTCGTCTCTCTTCCTTCCTTTCATTTTTTTTTCTTTTCCTTTTCCTTTTTTTTTTTTTGTTTTCTACTTCCGAACGTTCGTTGGAAGTTTCGAAATCGTTGACAAAAGAGGCATGCTCGTTGTAGATAGTCATAATCGAAAGGAATGGTTGGTTATATGACAGAAAATGTCCGAGCATTGACGTACAATGCTTTTCCGCTTTTTCTGAGGAAAATCCAAAAGTTGCGTCATTGAAGAGTGTCCTACTAAAATTTTCGAAAGGGAGAAAAAGAGAGATAGAGAAAGAGAGAGAAGGGAGATAGATAACATAGCGTGTGACGTACACGATGGGTCGTACAAGTAGATAGTACCTATATAAATATACATTGTCAGTGTCTGTTGAATCTGGGTTAAATAAATACGAGATGACAGTTACACCGTCCCAGTTCGAATTTTCGCCTTCTACTGTTTCATTCTCAAGGGAGACGATTGGTCGGATTAACGTCGAGCACGTTTGTTTGTCTTGCCTTTTCGTCTCATCTCTATCCAGAGATGAGAATGAAGCTAAGGACAGCTTCTAATTCGTCATCTCGTTAGGTGTATATTAGAAAGCTTCACGACCTCTTCCCACCCCACCCTCATTCTCTCTCCTTCTCCCTCTCTATCTTCTTCCTAAGAAGCAAGCACCCACTGAAATACGACAACTTCCAACGAAGATAATTGTTCCGGGTTAATGCTTAACGATCTTTCGAGTCGTCTCAAGTAGAACAACTACGTAGGACTGTGAACTTCCGGAACGTATTATTTCAAGCTCTTCTCGTTCTCTCGGGAAAAATGAGAGAAACAAATCATAGTAGACACTGTAGGTAAAAATGAAAAAAATCTCTGTCTGTCTGTCTGTCTGTCTGTCTGTTCTCTCTCTCTCTTTCTCTCTCGTTCTCTCTACGTGTTTCTTTCTTTTCGCATATCTCGACAATTAGTATCGAACGGTTCGTATTTTGTATGTAACTACAACGTTCGACCTTTAATTACTCGTTTCGTTAAACGGACAATTAAGAACTTAACTTAGCGCGACCGTCCAGGGAAAAGCTCCCAATGGAAACTGCCAAGTTAATTATCCTAACAACGTCTAGAATATAGTATAATGGTTGTTCTATCAACGTCTAGAAAATAATTTACTTTTCGAGGACGCGAAGTAAGAAATCAGTTTTGATCACTAAGTAAAACGAAAAACAGGGTTTTCTAACGGACGAGAATTTCCACGCAGAAGCTAATAATAGCCTTTACCGAAAGTGTGGAGAAAAAGAGAAAGAGAGAGAGAGAGAGAGAGAGAAAGAAAGAAAAAAAGGAGAGATAGAGAAAGAAAGAGAGAAAGAGAAAGAAGGAAAGGAAAGGAAAGGAAAGGAAAGATAAAAGCACAAACTATGTGAGTTCCCGGGCAGCCGATCTTCGGCCATTACCTACCCTCGGCACTCTGCCAGTAACAATGAAAAGCATCTCGGAATAATGTAACGCGCATCCACGGGAAATGAGGATCCAGAGAGACGTATGCATTGCCCTACCAATACATACATACATTTGGGAACAATATTCCCAGACGCATCTTCACGTACAAATGGCCGATTCTTCGAGATGCTCGTGCATAATATCGACGTGCCTTTTTCACTGGATGATCGCACGAATGCTGCGAAATTTTCCTCGGAGCTGACCTTCCCCTTCTTCGATTCGTTCTCTTTCTTTCTCGCTCTTTCTCTCTCGATCTATATCTCGGAGGAGTAGTATAAGAGGAAGGAGAAGCACGATCCTGTTTTATATTCCTTCGGATCGATTCGAAGATGACGAAGAAGAAGTAGAAGAAGAAAAAGAATAGGAACGCCTTTCACACTTCTTCCGTAAGCACGAAGCTTTTTGGACAAGCTCGACGAATCTTAAAGCGATTTCTTGCCACCGGAGGATGATGGATAACTAAAGAATTTCGATGTTCCCGGTGTTACCAAAGGCGTTGTGCTTATTTCCGAAAGGAGTTTCGCAGTCTATCTGTTAGCTCGTCTTACGAACATAGAGAGCAACGATGTGGAGTAGAGAAAGACAAATGGCAGAGACGGTTGGGGTGGATTAAAGACAATTGAACGCAGCCGAGTTGGAACTAACAAGAGCTTTACATTGACGGTACTCTCTCTCTCTCTCTCTCTCTTTCTCTTTCTCTATCTTTGTCTCTGTCTCTCTATCTGTCTTTCTCTTTCTCTCTGTCTCTCACATTCATTCGTAGGTATACACCATCTCACTCTGGATCTTCACGAATCCATTGTTGCATTATGTAAGTCAATTTAAGTAAGAGAACAGCGTAAAAGTTGTCCAGTTGAGAGCCGCCTTAAGATGGAAAGAAGAATCTCTTTGAAAGTGAAGTAACTCTCGATCTTTTTAGATTCATCATATGTAAAAATAGTCTTCCTGTAGGTACTCGAAAAATAAAAGAGAGTTCTATTGACTGAAGTCATTAAGAGTTAAACGAGCATGTAAAATCTTTGAGATAATGTTGAAGTAAATGGTTAGATGTTACGCATGCGCGATTTATGGAGGAAATTACTCTTTTCAAAGCTAGAGAAGAGGAGGAGAGAAACATAGAAATGGAACGTCTTCAGGAAACCTCGTAAGATACGCGGATCATAATATATCGTCACAATGAGTGAACGCACAATAGACGAAACTTATAGAACACTTAGGTATGTATATGTATCTCCTTTTGATCGAAGAACTTGGAAAATGACGGAAGGCATCCTTTTTACGTGATTATATCGAAATTGTAGTCGATCCTTTCACTAATCGTATGTAAAAGAATCGAAAAGAGAGAAAGAAAGAAAGAGAAAGATAGATAGATAGATAGAGATATCGTATAAACCACATCACATGCGATCTTTTTTGACCCAACGTACGGTTATAAAAAAAAAGAGAGAGAGAGAGAGAGAGATAAATTAATTCGCATCGGCAGTTTTTGGAAGCTTACATCTAGTATTCGTACACATGAAAAAGTAGAATGAGTCGAGTACGTTTAATAAAAATTCATCGAAGAAGCGAACAAAGAGAGTATTAATAACCACCGATAAAAAAATATGCTCCAAACAAAAGAGAATACAAACGATCGAGCGTAATCATCCAGACGGGTGTTGATGCACGAGCTTTTTCGTTGCAGTAACGTGCAATTTGGTACAGGACGAGCAACGTATACGTAGAACATGCATTCTCTTCGTGTTTTGCGGTGCTTCCGACGACTGGAAACGCGACGTCGATTCGCAAACAGCGTGTATACGGTATGTATATACTGTTGTTTGTTGCTGTTGTTGTTGTTGTTGTTGTTGTTGTTGGTTTTTTGTTCCTTTTTTCCGTCGTCGGATCATAAAAGACGAGTGAGCCGTATCCGGTCCTCCTCACGGACTCCGGATATCCGCACTCCGGTTTCCATCCTCGCTTTCTCTCAAGCCATGATATTTGTCCTTGTTGTGTACGTGAGAGAGAGAGAGAGGGAGAGAGAGAGAGAGAGAGAGAGAGAGAGAGACAGACAGACAGATAGAGAAATAGAACGCATTGTAGAGGACGCGTTACAAATTTAACGGAAACGTATGTAACGTAAGCTAGAAACATCGAGAGAATATCGAAAGAATCAAGATACAAAAGGGTGTGCTCTAGTTATTTAAAATAATTTATTCAAAAATGCGGTAGGTTTTTGAATAAATTATTTTTACTCGATTAAAACTATATCACAATTTTTGGCTGACATTAAACATTTGATCGAATACGATGAAATTGCTAGTAAATTTGTGCAAAATTTCTTAAAAATATTCTTTTAGATTACCGTTATAACAAACGTTTATTCGAAAAAAAATAAATAAATAAAAATTTATATGTAAGAAGCTTTTATAAAATATTCTTTCTGATATCTCGAAGATCATACAGATGTACATACGTAAAAATTTTTTCAAAAGAGATAAACGAAGTTTAATTGAATAATCAACATAACGACGAATTTTGTCGTATTTCTTATTTACCTTATTAAAAAAGTTATGAAAAGTATTAGATGAATATGTCGATTTATGCAAAATCTTTTCGATTGTCAATTCGAGTCCTTTCCGATCGGAACCAAAGGATCGGACAACAATCGTGAAAAGTGGAGTAGCTTCGAGAAGTAAGATTCACGAAGTAAGTTTAAAACGCTTTTCGTTTACGTATACATATACGTATACATACAGTAAGATATAGTTGAAAAGTCTGTACCGTTACGTTCGAAACAACCATGAAAGTTATATACAAGATCGCTTTCTATTCTCGTTGAGAATAACAAAGGTTGATATATCAGCTTTAAGGGAAACCCTCGAAAACGATTCGCGCATCAATCGTTGCTTAATCGAATCTCTTTTCGCTCGAGAAACGTCGCAAAATAACGGAAGACGCGCCAACTGGAAGCAAAAACTCGGTCAATTTTCGATATTCCACGACTTGATTGGAGTATATTCTTCGATGATAGAAAGAGACATTTTTTTAATAACCTCTCTCGTTCTACTTTTTAATTCGTTTTAACAAAGGATCGTGGTTCGTTAACGAATGCGTCACTAAAACAGGATCATTTCTCGTTAAACTCGTTCTGATGTCGTTGTTAGTTGCTATTCAATGTGATATCGTTTCGCGGTCATCATAAATCAATCTGTTTTTCCTATCGATAATAAAGCGAGGCTTCCTTTCTTCCTTTTCTCTCTCTCTCTCTCTCTCTCTCTTCTTTTTTTTCTTTTTATCGTTACAGAGATTGCAAGCCCATTAAGGACAAAGGAATGGGAGAAATGCGAGCAATTTTCCGAGCGATCAATCGCAATCTCGATTGTTACGGTCTATTAACTATTTGCGGTATTTTACATTTAGATAGGAGAGATCTCTTCTCTCGGATATATGAGAATGCGACCGCAAAAGATTAATATCAGTATCAGAAGATACGGATCTATATACTCGCGGCTTGTAGCCAATATCAGGGACGATCGCTAAGTTTAAAATCCGCCACCACTTTCTATTGTTGGACAATTTTTTTTTTTTCTTTCTTTTTTTATCGCGATCGCAAGGAAAATCATTTCGGTGGAGCTCTGATCGAATCAAAAAACTCGTTAGGTAAGGGAAATGAAAATCAGTTTAATTAGGAAAAGAAAACATACGATTGGTTTGATTTGAAAAAAGAAGAAAAAAGAAAAAAGGAGAGAGAGAGAGAGAGAGAAGAAGAAAAGAGGAAAGATTGAAAAAAGAAAGAAAAAAAAAACGAAAAACACAGAAGGAAATCATTGCGCAAATTTCGCATTTTTTTTAAAAAGATAGCCCGTTTATTTTCCTTTCGTTTTGTTTTTCCTTTTTCGTATTTTTTCGTTTTGTTTTGTTTCGTTTTATTTTATTTTTTCAAACGTTTCTGCATACGTACTCGAAATTTTTTACGGTGGAAATAAACCGAACGAGAGGAGAACTTTTTTTTTTTTTTAATGGCCCAATGTATTCCGCTATGATATGTATGCACTTAGGAAGAAGAGCGAAAAGCTGGAAAGAGAGAAAAGTAGATGGCGTATAATTATTTACCATATCGTCGTTCGATGTATCATCGAAGCGAACAAGGACGATCCGTACTGCAACGATGAGCTTTCTGTGTCCTTTCTCTCTCTCTCTCTCTCTTTCTCTATCTATCTCTCTCTCTCTCCCTCTCTCTCTCTCTCTCCCTCTCTCTCTCTCTCTCTCATTCTCTCATTCTGTTCCCTCGCACGAGACCCAGGTTGGGACTGGGTTCCGTTGAAATTCTGTGTTACGCGAGCGACGTCCAATAATGAAAATCGATTACCCATCGGTGCTCGTGCTTACACCGGTGCGCGTCAAAAGCTCATGTATGTATATAGGTACATATATATAGAATGTCCGTACAGTTGCCATGTATAGTTACCATCTCAACGACGACGATCACTATTATAACGTGTCATGGTGTACGTTAGCCGCTATGCGCACGCGTGAACGTTAATCACCTAGATTTTCGGTACCAGCACTTCATCCAGTGTAGTCTTCGAAACACGCATGTATGTACTTAGTTAATTCATAAGAGTCGTTGTAAATTCAGATTTTAATAAAATAATACGGCATTTACATAAGTACATACATACATACATATCCGATAAATACGATGTTTGTCTATTAGAGAAATTTGTTTTATAATTTTTCATAACTCTCAGGGATTTAGATTTATGCATATATAATTAACGAATTTATATTACTTATTATAAATATAATACTTTATAATTAATGTCGTTAATTTTCTTATTTTTGATAGTCGCTAGTTCGATTCTTAATTAAGTAGAATTTTATCGTAATAAACTCGTTACTTATAACGACACTAATTTATGAATTAACTCAATAGTTATTATCTCGTTTTGTGATAACAATCGCATAATCAAAATCTCGTGGAGTTTTCAAAAGACAAGTCATTAATTTTAAACGAAGAAATCTTGTCACTTCGGTGAGAAAGCCAAGTCAAGCTCGTAAATCGAGCTTGTCGTAGATGATAGACGTTTTGGATGAATCTTTTTAGTCACGTTACGGAAGAAAAGAGACAGCTTGAGACTTTAGCAAAAAAAAAACGGTTACGACGTATTCGCGAAAGGCGTGTCGAACGTGAAGCTCCGAACGAAAACGTCCTGGAGCTTCGACGAGCCGTAAAATTCTCAACTTTAAGAACGCTGGCAGGAAGAAAATCAATTAGGCTGCCTTCGACAGTCACGTCGGCATGATTCAGGAAGCCAATAAATCTGAGTGCAGCGCGACATCAGCACCTCGAGACTTAAAAGCGGGATACCATCGTTGGACTACGACTACGGTCTTTCTCGCTTTCTTTCTTCCATCCTTCACACTCATTTCCGTTTCCTGTACGTTTCATTGAACTGCATGGTTCGTGCTATCGGAGCTTGTAATGAGCTAAAGAGAGAGAAGAAGGCGAAGCAAAAATATATATATGTGTGTGTGTGTGTGTGTGTGTATTTATATAGTATAAGTATATAGCTCGTTATCGATTCAACGAAAAACTCACTTCTATTTATTAATGATTTTCTATTTTATTTCTTCTCATTTAAGTAAGTAGATTAAATTGTACAAATGTAATAAGTTTAATCAAAATGTTAATCATTTCATTGAATTCATATAATATAATATCAAAAGATAAAATTAATATTTTAAATACGTAACCGCTAATAATGAATAATACAAACAGCCGATTTGCGCAAATAAAAATAAATAAGTTGTCTAATAATTAATAAAACGGAAATAAAATGAAATTTTAACGCGAACCTGTTGATCCTTAAAAATATAATGAAAGATGCCTTATCATTATATTAGCAAATTAGAATTGCTAAGATTATTTGTAGGATTACATTTTATTAATGATATTATTTATTTTTATTTAATTGATATTTTAAATGTAACATTGATAATATTTATGCGTTATTAATGTAACATGAATAATATATATGTACCTTATGAATATTTGCATGAGACTTCTTAACTGAATCATATTTACAATGTCCAAATATTGCAATTTAAATTTTGTACATAATTATGCGAGATTAGCGATAGTGAGATTAAATAAAAAAAAAAAAAAGATAAAACAAAGTGATCAAACGTGACACCATTTTAAATTATTACGTGAAAGACATTCTCGTAACATCGATTGTAACCCGTTTTTAATATTATTAACAATAATCGAATCTATAGTGCATTTTGAATGTAAGAAAACTTTATGTCGAGATTTAAGGACGTAACATAATAACGAGTTTTGACCTCGTTACATTTCGACGAATTCAGAGAGAAAAATCCTAGCTTTCCGACGTACGTAAGCTCAAGGCTTTTTGTGTGGGTTTTGCGCACGATTATACGACGAGTTTTTAAGCTGTTACATACATACATGGATGACCTATCGTGTTTAACGAAACTATGTCGGTGCACATTCCTGGACAGTAATGACTTTCCAGTTGGCGGAGAACCAGTAACACAAAAAATTGTCGGAGCTGCTGAATAAGTACATAGAAAAATAGATGGACGAATAAATAGATAACTCGATCGATATATCGAACGACCGAATCCTCTCTGTTTGAATTTTTCAATCGAAGCACTTTACGAAATGCAAAGCTATGCGTAAATAACTACGTAAAACGAACGCTTTCTATACTATTGAATTCCACGAAGGAATTGAACGAATCGAAACCCCCGCACCGGTTTAATCCATCCAATGAACTTCTCTATAATTACTTAGCTTATCCAGGCAGAAAGAGAGAGAGAAAGAAAGAGAGGGAGAAAAAAGAAGAAAGAGAGAGAGAGAAAGAGAGAAAGAGAGAGAGAGTAAGCTCGGAAAAAAATGGATCACATTCTTTAAAAAGCATTTTCGTGTCTAACGTACTTCGAAAGGAGGCCATCATTTTTCTTTCCTTCTCTTTCCCGGTCAATCCATAACTTTTTACTTAATGCATATACCTATGTCTTATGACGTAAACTTCGCAGATTAAAGTACAGAAAAATTTCTTGGAGAAGTTTCATCATTGACTTCGGAGCGTCGATCTTGAGAAGTTTTAACGATTCTTCAAGTTCTCGGTATAGAAAATTCAACTGAAATGAGAAGAGTGTAACTCCCAGTCAATTCGAATTTTTGAATTATCAAATAAATTTATCCATTACTCGAGCATGATATTAATTAATAATAACGTAACGTTACTTATAAGTATCCCAATGTATCATCCATATCCTCTAATTTCTATTCTATGGATTCTATATCGATAACATTACAATAATCCTCCTTGAAATTATATTTTTCCAATTGTACTAATCGATCAGGATAGGAAGCGAGATCTATGGTGTGATACTACCATTAAAACGGAAGAATCGAGGAAGGAGTGTGAACAGGTTGACATTTTAGGGGAAAAGGCAGAAAAGAAACGATTCATCCAACTTCTTACTTCGTCGTTCGAGAGTTTGTTTCGAGGGTTCCGAAGAATAAGAAAAAAAAAAAAAAAAAAAAAAAGAAAAGGAAAAAGTAAAGAGGAAAGTTAAGTGGAAGGGTGATTTAACCAATATAAGCCCAAAAGTCCAGTTTCTTCTACGAGTGTCTCCTTCATTCCCTTCATTTTCTTCATTTTCATCGACCTCTTCTTTCTTTACTTCTCTCTCTCTCTCTCTCTCTCCCTCTCTCTCTCTCTCTCTCTCTCTCTCTCTCTCTCCATCTCTTTCTCTCTTCCTTTCCCACTTCTCGGAGGTCAAAAGAACCGAAAATTAATTGCCTTAACGTGGCTTCTTTTTCCCAGCGAAAATGTTTTCGTAGTCCTGCGACATCGTAATTATTTCTCTCCCTCTCTCTCTCTCTCTCTCTCTCTCTCTCTCTCCCTCTCTGTCTTTTTTCATACTATATATTAAAGAGAACGACCATGATGAAAATTGTAGGCAAGGTCGTGACTCACGTAAAGTACCGGCGTGGTAATCGTTCGAAGCGTATTTTCATTAGAAAGACAATTTGAATCGGCCAGTTGATACGATATCAAGCGGAATATTATCTATTTTACCTATTTTACGAGAGCACATCCATCTCCATATTGTGTTACATGAATATTCAACGTGCACGGTATAGATTGCATCAAGCGCTCACGTAAATTTTTGATATATACACTTCATCTAGCGCGTGATAAAACCGGCCACCGTCGACCGTCAGCATCATGAATATCTATTATCCCTTATTTATATTTGCCCATTAGACGTAGCTATTATATAATATTCGGAACTGCTCGGTTACACTAGAAGCCAACGACAACGACGATGGTCGCCCATTGAGGTCACTATTTTACGATCGTCGATAATGACTGTTACACTGTTTTCATCGAGAAACTTCCCGTACATCTTTCGATGAACCGCATAATACGTTGCATAATGAAATTTGTATTACTTCTGCTAGCAAAATCTAAAAGATCAAAGTTATGGTTACGCGTAAAATTTCAATGTGTGTGTGTGTGTGTGTGTGTGTGTGTATTTAGAAACGTCGAATTCTCTGATTATAAAATAATCTTGAAGTTTATTGAATTGATTTTGACACAGTTGAACATTTTTACATAGAATTTATTGAATATCCATAAGGTACCGACGTATAATTGTTTATATTATTTTCTATTTGTATTATCGTATATTAATACCAACGTATTAATTTTATAAGTAAATAAAAATTCATTTTGTTTTATTAATTTACGATAATTAAGATATTAATATGTTTATTATTATTTCGTCCGAACTTTCTTACATTTTCATTTACTTATATTCATTCTCATATGATAAATATTAAACGTAAAGTAGAAATCTAGCAAAAAGATCATATCGAAATGGAATGCAACTATTATAAAAAAAAAAAAAAAAACTTTCAGAAAATGAACGTACAATATTTTAAAAGTATATCTTTCGTTCCTATTTCTGTCTTATCTATAATATTCGAAATATTTTATTAGATAATACCAACGGAATAACAATAAGTGATCTCTCAAATTATATTCAAGTACTGCAATTATATTTATTCGAAATTCAGACTCGCTTAGGAAACTAATAGGATTTTGTAGATGGTATTCTCGCAGACGAGCATCCAAACTGTCTATTGGCTAGTTCAGAGAGCCACAAAGAGAGACGAAGAGAGAAAGAGGGAGAGAGAGAAAGACATACACACACATACAATCAGAGAAGAGAGAATCACGTATCGCGATTTGGACGTTGTCGGTCGACCGGAAATAGCCGATATCCACGTCAATGTAAAACTCGTAATTCACGAAGGTTCCAACGTTCAGGTTTCGTAGAGACAGAGAGGCGCGTTCGATGCTCTCGTTGATACGTATGCGTCTGTTTGCGTGTATATGTGTACGTATACATGCTTTTGTGTGTATGTGTGCGTGTATATGTGCATTTGTGTCAGTGATTCGCAGGACCTTTGCATGCACAAGAGATTCGTGCGCGTCGACGTATCGATAGCATTGGCGCGTTCATCCGTTTCGAGTCAAAAACTTTAGCTGGCCCGTACGCTCGAAGAGAGAGCTATGGGAGGATCTCAATGAAAGACTGTATCGATCTATCGTTTCCTTCGTACATACCGTTTCTCTTTTCGCGTCTACGAGATCGTTCGTCTTTCGAGAGTTACTTTATCGATTTCTAACCGATTCGTTCGAGCGTATATGTTAGACAGGAACAAAAGGATAGAATTCCGATCGATCGTTTTTTAAACGAAAATCGGTGCAAGTTCGCACGAGCAATCGCCTATAATGGGTTAATACTCTCTCTCGATTATACGAGATTATTCGAGATCTCGCACACTCGGCCATGAGTAACCTAACGTAAGTAACGGCAGTACGTTCCAAGTTCTTGCTCGTGGTAAATGTAATGGAAATCGCTGACTTCGAGGACGGAAAATACGAGTTGCGACGATAAAGTGGCCCTCTTCCGCGACGCAATTAAGTCGCGTGACTGAAATGGCCAAGAGGCCGTTCAAGCTTTCTTCGTCTAGTTCCAACGATTTATTAGTTTTACGAGTAATAAGAATGACCTATAACATCTTCGAGAAAAGGAAGTCGTATAAATTCGAATACCAGCTGTTAAAGATTTGTACTTGTAATCGCAGGGACGGTTTCTTATACATGATTAGAAAAGAAAAGGAAAGAAAAGGAAGAGAGGAAAAAAAATTTAATCACGAGTTCTAACGAGTTTTAAGATCTTTATTGGTCAACGTCTCCTTTAGGTACTGCCCGGGGCAAGGCAAGATATAACTCTAAAACATTGTGTTCTTCCTTCCTTCCTTTCTTTTCTCTTGATTAGCGCTAATGGAACGGCTGAAACAAACGCCCGCACGTCTTTATCAACGAACCTGGATCTTTTTCATTAATTGTTATTATTTTTCTTTTCTTAGAAATCTCTTCTTAGACATATGAGTTCTTTCTTACGTTCGAAGATTGATGTAACGTATTAGAGAAAATAGTGTTATGATAAATTTTTCAATCTCGCGATGGCATTCATATTTATGTGTTATTATTTTTATAACGAATTTTATATAGAAATATATATATATATTTTTTTTTAATTATTATTATCATCTCGTCGATGATGGATGAATAAAAGAGCTCAATTTCGTACATGCGGCGAGGCCATTTAATTAACCAACACAGTAACCACAATACGTTATCGCTGTTGCAAAGGGTAAATAGACGTATAGGACAGAAAAGAAATGCCGAGTGATTCGTTTCGTAAAGCGGAAGCGACATGACAAATTCGTTACCGGTAGATACGCCCGTCAACCTGTTTTTTACGGTTCGATAGAGTAATTCCGGCGTCCGATGACAGAAACCGATATTTGCGGTTAGTCGTTAAATTCCACGATACTT